>NC_140521.1:749613-787113 GCF_964339955.1 Pipistrellus hanaki
ATTTCTCAGGCTCGTCTCGCTCAAAAAAAAAAAAAAAAAAAAAAAAAGACGTGCAAAGATGCTGACGAGACAGGAAGATTAAATAAGTTAAAATAAGAAAAATGAGGCGAGGGGGACTGAACGGAAAAGCTTCGCAAACAAGATGAGGCTGAGGGGCGGGCTTGGGCGCGATTCCTGGAGACGGGGGGGGGGGGGGGTGCAGCTGGACCCCAGCTTCACGGGGATGGAAGGGGGGATGGAGGGGGGGGTGAGAGGGGGGACGGGAGGGGGGACGGAAGGGGGGATGGAAGAGGGGACGGAGGGGGGACGGAGGGGGGACGGGAGGGGGGGAAGAAGGGGGATGGGAGGGGGGACAGAGGGGGGATGGGAGGGGGGACGGAGGGGGGACGGAGGGGGGATGGAGGGGGGACGGAGGGGGGACGGGAGGGGGGCAGAGGGGGGATGGGAGGGGGGACGGGAGGGGGGCAGAGGGGGGATGGAAGAGGGGATGGAGGGGGGACGGAGGGGGACGGGAGGGGGGCAGAGGGGGGATGGGAGGGGGGACGGGAGGGGGGGATGGAAGAGGGGATGGAGGGGGGATGGAGGGGGGACGGAGGGGGGACGGAGGGGGGACGGGAGGGAGGCAGAGGGGGGATGGGAGGGGGGACGGAGGGGGGATGGGAGGGGGGATGGAAGAGGGGATGGAGGGGGGACGGAGGGGGGACGGGAGGGGGACGGAGGGGGGACGGAGGGGGGACGGAGGGGGGACGGGAGGGAGGCAGAGGGGGGATGGGAGGGGGGACGGAGGGGGGATGGGAGGGGGGATGGAAGAGGGGATGGAGGGGGGACGGAGGGGGGACGGGAGGGGGACGGAGGGGGGACGGAGGGGGGACGGAGGGGGGACGGAGGGGGGACGGGAGGGGGACGGAGGGGGGATGGGAGGGGGGACGGGAGGGGGGCAGAGGGGGGATGGGAGGGGGGACGGAGGGGGGATGGAGGGGGGACGGAGGGGGGACGGGAGGGGGCAGAGGGGGGATGGGAGGGGGGACGGAGGGGGACGGAGGGGGGACGGAGGGGGGACGGGAGGGGGGACGGGAGGGAGGCAGAGGGGGGATGGGAGGGGGGACGGAGGGGGGATGGGAGGGGGGATGGAAGAGGGGATGGAGGGGGGACGGAGGGGGGACGGGAGGGGGATGGAGGGGGGACGGAGGGGGGACGGAGGGGGGACGGGAGGGAGGCAGAGGGGGGACGGAGGGGGGACGGAGGGGGACGGAGGGGGGACGGAGGGGGGATGGGAGGGGGGACGGGAGGGGGGGATGGAAGAGGGGATGGAGGGGGGACGGAGGGGGGACGGAGGGGGGAAGGGAGGGGGGGAAGAAGGGGGATGGGAGGGGGACGGAGGGGGGACGGGAGGGGGGCAGAGGGGGGACGGAGGGGGGATGGGAGGGGGGACGGAGGGGGGACGGGAGGGGGACGGAGGGGGGACGGAGGGGGGACGGAGGGGGCGGAAGGGGAGGTGGAAGGGGGCAGAGGGCTTTGGCTCCCTAGCAGGGCGTTCACGCCTCTTTGACACCCCTTGGTGCTGGCCTCCCCCGGCCACCACCCCGGGCGCCATCGCCAAGAACCCCTCACAGGGTCCAGAGGCCGGCCCACGGAGGTGACCTGATGGGCTGGACCCATTGGTGTGGGGTGGGGCCCTGAGAGGCCCGGGCCCATGGGGGTGACGGCCAGACCCATCGGTGGGGGGTGAGGCCTGAGGCCTGTGTGGCCCCGGCCGGGGCTCAGGGTCCCAGCCTCAGCTCTCCCACTGAGGGTCACAGGGTCACTTCCTGGCCAAGGGCAGGTCCCTGGGCTGCAGGTTCGATCCCCGGCCCCGGTCGGGGTGCATGCGGGAGGCAGCCCATCGATGCGTCTCCCTCACATCCATGTTCCTCTCTCTCCCCCTCCCTCCGGCCTTCAATCGTCTCTAAAACAATTTACAAATCACCGGCTGGCGGGGCTCAGGGGCTGAGCGAGGGCCTCGGACCAGGAGGTGAGGTGGAGCCTGGCTGGGCCCAGAGCCCCCCCCATCTCGTACCCCTGCTCCCCCCCGCCTATGAGCCAGCACTGGGGCACCTTCCCCGCCCGCCCCTCCCGCCAACAAAGCCCATGGTCCCGGGGCGGCCCCTGGGCTCCGCAGGGAGAGGCTTTCCCACCAGCCCTTCCCGGGAGACAGGCCTCCGTGTGAATCACCGCCGGGTGCCGGCCGCCGGCCCGTCTGCCCGGAGCGGCCGAGGCAGACCCCGCTGGGGCGGCACCGGGGGGCGGGGCAGAGGGACCAGGGGGCACGGGGGGGGGGAGGGGGGGCCCTCCTGGGGGAGCTGCGTCCGCTGGGAGCCGCAGGCCCTCTGACCTGCAGGCCCTCTGACCGCAGCACCTAAGGGCAGCACCAGGGGGCGCCCCGGGGCGCCCGGCTCTCGGACCTTCACAGGCTTGGGGTTCTCGGACAGGAAAGGGGAGGACAGGCCGCCTGCTCCGTCCTTTCCCCGGCGTCACCGAGACCCCAGCTCCGCGGAACGCCCTGGGAGGCCACGGTGGACGAGGGGACGGTTTTTAAAAAAAAAATAAAATAAAGAAAATACATACATATATGTGTATGTATGATGTCAGAGAGGAAGGGAGAGGGATCGAGAGAAACAGCCATGATGAGAGAGAGTCATGGATGGGCTGCCTCCTGCACGCCCCCCACTGGGGATCGAACCCACAACCCGGGCCTGTGCCCTGACCAGAACAGAACCGTGACCTCCTAGCTCCCAGGCCGACGCTCTAACCACTGAGCCACACCAACGGGCTGCCCTCCTCCTCTCCGTGTGCTTGGGGGGCTTGGGGGGGGGGGCAGGAGGCTCGGACTGGGAATTCCCTTTGGTAAAAGCCCTGGAAGTAATTGCGTTGGATTTGCCTCCTAACCGCCCGCAGCTTCTAATGAAAACCACGTTCTCGCTGGCGGGTGGCGCGGACGCCAGGGCTGCCGGCCCTGAGGGCTTTGTCTCTGTTTGGCTCCCGGAGGCCAGGGGTGGGCAAACCGCGGCTCTCGAGCCACAGGCGGCTCTTTGGCCCCGTGAGTGCTTAGCCAAGGCC
The DNA here is from genome assembly GCF_964339955.1 of Pipistrellus hanaki. Taxonomy (NCBI): domain Eukaryota; kingdom Metazoa; phylum Chordata; class Mammalia; order Chiroptera; family Vespertilionidae; genus Pipistrellus; species Pipistrellus hanaki. The sequence goes on from NC_140521.1 coordinate 752,710, forward strand.
AGCTCAGGAGTGCCCTCACTAAGGTAGTGACCACACCCCACCTGTCTGGTTTACGTTTAAAAAGTGTGGCTCTCCGAAGGAATGTCCATCGTGGTGCTGCTGGTGTTTGGCTCTGTGGACGGAGGAGTCTGCCGACCGCGGCCTGAGGCGGAGTGACCTCATCGGTGTCCGAAGCCCCCCCCCCCCCCACCAGATAGTCCATCAGTTTCTTCTCGTTTTATCACGTATTTATTTATGGAACAGACTGTCCAGAGCCCTCTTCTTACTAAACCTTTAAGCCGCCAACATTGCCACAAGATGGAGGGCTCACCCAGCGCCCTCAGCACCCCCTTCCCCTGCCCGCCGCCCGGCCCGGCTCAGGAGCAGCTCATTCATCTCCAGACCTCCGACCTCGGCGGCTTCCAGTCTTTTACGCAGAAAAACAATCAAAGCGGGAAACACAACTCAGGGGGGGAGAGTGAGCAAGACGAGATGCATCTGTGAGCAACACACACACACACACACACACACACACACACACACACACACACGGCTTCTCCTGGGATCTGAAGTCACTGCCTGAGGGCGAGTGTGTTACAATGTATCACTGCCTGAGGGTGGGTTGTGTTACAATGTATCTGCCTGAGGGTGGGTTGTGTGTTACAATGTATCACTGCCTGAGGGCGGGGTGTGTTACAATGTATCAGCCAGCAGGGATACATTGTTGCTGGAGCACAAGGTGGAATAAGGTTGAATGATTGCTGGCGTTCCTTTATTTGTGTCCCCCCCCCCCCCAGGGTGTGCTCCCGTTGGCATGAGGGGAGAGGGGAAGGGAGGGAGAGGCAGAGAGAAACATGGATGGGCTGCCTCCTGCGCGCGCCGACCAGGGCCCGGGCTGGGGAAGAGCCTGCATCCCAGCCGAGGGGAGTGATGAGATGGAAAGAAAGGCCCACCCATGGCCCGGCCGGCGGGACTCAGGGGTTGAGTGTCGACCTATGACCCAGGAGGCCAGGGTTCGACTCCCGGCCAGGGCACAGGCCCGGGTGGCGGGCTCCATCCCCAGTGGGGGTGTGTGCAGGAGGCAGCTGATGCATGATGCTCTCTCATCATGGATGTTTCTAACTCTCTCTCCCTCTCCCCTTTTTAAATTTGAAATCAATTTTTAAAAAATAAAAGGAGAAGGGAGGACACGAGAGGCGCCCACCCGGCCCCCCGGAAGCTGTCCCGGTGAGCGGAGGCCTCCACTCCGCCCCCGCTCCCCCGCCCGCCCGCTCGCCAAGGCTGACTGGCTCCTGCTCTCCCGGCTCTCTCACGCTGACGGGCCTCCTGCCACCGTGGACAGAGGCCAGACGGCCGATCCACCGGGAGCGCCCCCCTGAGCCCCGGGAGGCCCGGGCCCAGAGGCCCCGCCCAGAGGCTCGGCCCAGAGGCTCCGCCCAGAGGCCCCGGCCCAGAGGCTCCGCCCAGAGGCCCCGCCCAGAGGCCCCGGCCCAGAGGCTCCGCCCAGAGGCTCCGCCCAGAGGCCCCGGCCCAGAGGCTCCGCCCAGAGGCTCCGCCCAGAGGCCCCGGCCCAGAGGCTCCGCCCAGAGGCCCCGCCCAGAGGCCCCGGCCCAGAGGCTCCGCCCAGAGGCCCCGCCCAGAGGCTCGGCCCAGAGGCTCCGCCCAGAGGCCCCGCCCAGAGGCCCCGGCCCAGAGGCTCCGCCCAGAGGCTCCGCCCAGAGGCTCCGCCCAGAGGCCCCGGCCCAGAGGCTCTGGCCGAGGAGGTGGGCGCAGGGGGCGGGAGGGAGGGAGGGTGGGAGCCCCCGCGGCCCGGGGACAGGCAGACGGCGGCCGGGCGGGCGTCCCCTCCTCACGGTCGGTTAGTCCAGCCCCTGGCGCTGTGGGACGGGAGCCCCTTGGCTGCCTGGATGCCTTTTTTTTTTTTACGGCGACTATTGGACATGCCTTTTTTTAATTTAAAAAATATATATTTTATTGATTTTCTACAGAGCGGAAGGGAGAGGGAGAGAGAGCTAGAAACATCGATGAGAGAGAAACACTGATCAGCTGCCTCCTGCACTGATCCCCACTGGGGATGTGCCCGCAACCAAGGTCCATGCCCTTGACCGGAATTGAACCCGGGACGCTTCAGTCCTCAGGCCGACACTCTCTCACACACACTCACACTCTCTTACACACACAGCCAGAGAGAGGAGCAGACACTCAGGCCACGGTTCCTGCAGAAGGTGCAGTCCGGCGGGCGGGGCCGGAGCCCCCGGGCAGCCATCCAAGCTCCCCGGCCGCTGGCAGGCCCGGCAGCGGCTCAGCAACCGTAGCCGCGAAGAATGAAGATAATCCCAGAGGCGGCTGGGAAAGCCACCCTCCTGGGGGAGCCGGGAGCCGCTCGGGGCTCAGACACCCTCACTGCTCCCCCCACATGCAGGAGGGCCCCCCATCCAGGCCGCACCCCCCCTCCCCCCCGCCGGCGGCACCTCGCAGGGCACCCAGGGCCCCGGGGAGCGGGCGGCCGGGCGGGCCTTCTGTCTGTGATCCTGAGAAACTCGGGGCTGTCAGGCTTGGGGGGGCTGACATGTGAGCATTACACGGTCTGCCGCCCCCGAGCGCTGCCTGAACCCGGAGACAGGTGGGAGGGGGGGGCTCGGTCGGCGGAGAGCGTGAGCCATGGCGGATGGAAGGCAGCCGAGCGACGGCTCTGAGCGTCTCTGGAGCCCAGGGCGGCCGGGCGGACGGCCTTTCCCGGAACAGGAGGAGGACGGGGTTCCCGGAGGCCGGCTCCTTCCCGGCTGAGGCGCCGGCTCCTGCTGTGGGAGGGGAGGAGCGGCCGGGCGCAGAAGCCAGGGGGCGCTACCGACATGTTAGAGAAAGACCTACCGGCCGGCGGCACACAGCGCCAGCCTGGGGCCTGGACGTGTGGGGTGCCCATCGCCAAGGAGCCTGTGGCACCGCGGGCAGCGGGGGAATGAAGCTCAGGGCTGGGCCGTCCCTGCTCCCCGGGGCTCAGCCCAGCCCCCACACATGCTCTCCTGTACCCCCGACCCCTCAGGCGGGCTGACAGACCAGGGCACTAGCACATGTTTCCAAACAGAAAGAAAAAAGCCAAGCACGCTAGTCTTACGTTCCCATCCCCCCCGTCACCCCCAAGTTCAGCCCAATGCGGCCTCCGGCTGTGGCTGCTGTGAACCCTCGCCGGGGGGGGGGGGGGGGGGGGTCTTTTCCCAGGAATTTCAGAGAGAGAGGGAGAAAGAGGGAGAGAGAGGGAGAGGCAGAGAGAGGCACCGACGTGAGAGAGACACGTCGATGGGCCGCCCGGGCCCAGGCCGGGGAGGAGCCTGCAACTGAGATCCGTGCCCTTGACCGGAATCGAACCCGGGACCCTGTGGTCTGCAGGCTGAGGTCTATCCACTGAGCCACACCGGCCAGGGCCAAACGAGGCCTTTAAGAATGAACGACTGAATGAAACAGAAGAGAAAGAGAAAGCTTTGCCAGACCCCGAGGGACCAGGAGCCGCTGCCTGGCCCACCATGGAGGTCACCCCTGCAGAGGAGGGGGCGGGGGGCAGGGGGTCCGCCCCCCGCTCCAGGCAGAGTCCCAGGGCCGAGGCAGACAACTCGAGGCAATCGCCATGGAGGTTCCCATGGAAACCGCGGCGAGGGGGGCGCTGAGGACGGCGGGGAGCAGAGTGAGGGGGGGCGGGACCAGCTCCCCAGCCCGGGCGCCCAGGCGTGGGGTGGGGATGGGGGGGGCCAGGAGGCCGACGCCCCACCCGCTTAACCTCCGGCTGAAATCTCAGGGTGCCTCAGCCCGGCCCCCTCCCCCCCTCCCCGGCTTGGGGCGCGGGACGGGCTGGGCTGCGAAGGAGGCACCCCTCCCTGTCGCCATGGGCAACCGCAGTCCTGAGTGCCGTCCGGGCTCAGGGCGGCCCTGATTGTGTGTGTCCCGCCGGCGTCCACAGAGCGGCCTGTGTGCGGGGGCGGGCCGGCCGGCGGGCCGAGCTGGGGACTGGAAACGGCTCGAGAACAGCCGCCCGAGCTCCCTCTCCCTCTCCCTCTCCCCGCTCCGTGCCCACCGGCCCCTGCGTCCTCCTGTCCCTGCCCCCGGCTGGGCCACCCGGCTCGAGGGCGGGCAGCCCGCCCCGTCACTCTGCACAGTGATCACAGGAGAGGCTCACTGATCCAACTCGGACAAGACAGTCTCAGCACCCTAACCCTATCCCTAACCCTGACCCTATCCCTAACCCTGACCCTGACCCTGACCCTGACCCTATCCCTGACCCTGACCCTGACCCTGACCCTATCCCTAACCCTGACCCTGACCCTGACCCTGACCCTATCCCTGACCCTGACCCTGACCCTGACCCTATCCCTGACCCTAACCCTGACCCTGATCCTGACCCTGACCCTATCCCTGACCCTATCCCTAACCCTGACCCTATCCCTGACCCTATCCCTGACCCTGACCCTGACCCTATCCCTCACCCTGACCCTGACCCTGACCTGTAACACTGACCATAACTCTAACCCTTGCCCTGACCATGACCCTGACCTGTAACCCTAACCCTAACCCTGACCCTTGCCCTGACCCTGACCGTGACCCTATCCCTCACCCTGACCCTGACCCTGACCTGTAACACTGACCATAACTCTAACCCTTGCCCTGACCATGACCCTGACCTGTAACCCTAACCCTAACCCTGACCCTTGCCCTGACCCTGACCCTGACCCTTGCCCTAACCCTGACCCTGACCCTTGCCCTGCACACAGGAGCACCGAGCGTGCGGGATCAGCCAGGCATCGCCCCGCTCCCTCCCTTCGGGTGGTGTCCTCCTCCGTCCGTCATGGCTGCCAGCCGGCCTTCGGAGCCCTGGGACCGCCCCCAGCAGACCCCGCAGACCCACCAGGGGCCGGGGAGGCGGCGGAGGTCACCTGTCCGTCCGAATCTAACCCCGGCCGGCTGAGGAGGGGGTCACCGCGGGAGGCGTGCCGCCTGTGATGCTGATTTCCACACGGACAGCAGCCTGCCCCCCCTCAGGCCCCCTTAGACCCCCCTCAGGCCCCCTTAGACCCCCCTCAGGCCCCCTTAGACCCCCTCAGGCTCCCTTAGGCCCCCCTCAGGCCCCCTTAGACCCCCTCAGGCTTCCTTAGGCCCCCCTCAGGCCCCCTTAGACCCCCTCAGGCCCCCTTAGACCCCCTCAGGCCCCCTTAGACCCCCCTCAGGCCCCCTTAGACCCCCCTCAGGCCCCCTTAGGCCCCCTCTCAGGCCCCCTTAGACCCCCCTCAGGCCCCCTTAGACCCCCCTCAGGCCCCCTTAGACCCCCTCAGGCCCCCTTAGACCCCCCTCAGGCCCCCTTAGACCCCCCTCAGGCCCCCTTAGGCCCCCTCTCAGGCCCCCTTAGACCCCCCTCAGGCCCCCTTAGACCCCCCTCAGGCCCCCTTAGACCCCCTCAGGCCCCCTTAGACCCCCCTCAGGCCCCCTTAGACCCCCTCAGGCTTCCTTAGGCCCCCCTCAGGCCCCCTTAGACCCCCTCAGGCCCCCTTAGACCCCCTCAGGCCCCCTTAGACCCCCCTCAGGCCCCCTTAGACCCCCCTCAGGCCCCCTTAGGCCCCCTCTCAGGCCCCCTTAGACCCCCCTCAGGCCCCCTTAGACCCCCCTCAGGCCCCCTTAGACCCCCTCAGGCCCCCTTAGACCCCCCTCAGGCCCCCTTAGACCCCCCTCAGGCCCCCTTAGACCCCCCTCAGGCCCCCTTAGGCCCCCCTCAGGCCCCCTTAGACCCCCTCAGGCTTCCTTAGGCCCCCCTCAGGCCCCCTTAGACCCCCTCAGGCCCCCTTAGACCCCCTCAGGCCCCCTTAGACCCCCCTCAGGCCCCCTTAGACCCCCCTCAGGCCCCCTTAGACCCCCTCAGGCCCCCTTAGACCCCCCTCAGGCCCCCTTAGACCCCCCTCAGGCCCCCTCAGGCCCCCTCAGGCCCCCTTAGACCCCCCTCAGGCCCCCTTAGACCCCCCTCAGGCCCCCTTAGACCCCCTCAGGCCCCCTTAGGCCCCCTCAGGCCCCCTTAGGCCCCCTCAGGCCCCCTTAGACCCCCTCAGGCCCCCTTAGACCCCCTCAGGCCCCATCAGGCCCCCTCAGGCCCCCTCAGGCCCCCTTAGACCCCCTCAGGCCCCCTTAGACCCCCCTCAGGCCCCCTTAGACCCCCCTCAGGCCCCCTTAGACCCCCTCAGGCCCCCTCAGGCCCCCTTAGACCCCCTCAGGCCCCCTTAGGCCCCCTCAGGCCCCCTTAGACCCCCTCAGGCCCCCTCAGGCCCCCTCAGGCCCCCTTAGACCCCCCTCAGGCCCCATCAGGCCCCCTCAGGCCCCCTTAGACCCCCTCAGGCCCCCTTAGGCCCCCTCAGGCCCCCTTAGACCCCCTCAGGCCCCCTTAGACCCCCCTCAGGCCCCATCAGGCCCCCTCAGGCCCCCTTAGACCCCCTCAGGCCCCACTCAGGCCCCCTTAGGCCCCCCAGGCTGGCCGAGAAGAGAGAGTGCCCGAGGCTGTGGGCCGGCGAGGGGGCATGGTCCCGGCTCCCTCCACGCTGCCGCGGGGGCTGCGGGCCACGCCGGCCCTCGTCCCCATCTGTCCTCCCGGCCGCCCCCCAGGGCTGGGGACCCGCTGCCTCCCGCCGAGTCCCCCTCCGTCTCCCTCTGCTGTACGAGCTCCCGGCTGTCCCGGAGGGGCGTGGGGTCCCCATCCCTCACCGGTCCCGTCAGCTTCACCGGAGGGGGCCCTCCCGGCTCCCTGTCTGTTTCACAGGCCCCCCCCCCCCGCACCGGAAGACAGACCCCCCCGCCCCCACCAGCGGGCCGGGAAATGTATGCGGGACGAGTGGCTGAGCCGCTTTCGTTTACATAATAACATCGCCGTGAACACCCCCCCCCCCCCATCCGTCCTCCTGCCCGTCACCGGCGCTATCTCTGCTTCCCCACGGCGGGCGGAGCAGCCGCTGAGCTGGGTCTGCCAGCCAAGGAAGCTTCCGGGAGCGGTGCTCCCGCCAGGGGCTTCACACACGATCGGGGCGCAGTGTGCACACCCCATGGAGCAGCACCCGAGACGCCGCCGAAGGGCCTCCAGAAACACACCTGCATGTATTAACCTCAGAGAGGGAGGGAGGGGGAGAGAGAGAGACATCCCTGACGAGAGAGGACCATGGACCGGCTGCCTCCCGCACCCCCACTGGGGATGGAGCCCGCAACCCGGGCCTGTGCCCTACCGGTGTGGCTCAGTGGATAGAGTCCCGGCTTCGATTCTGGTCAAGGGCACAGGCCCGGGTTGTGGGCTCCATCCCCAGTGGGGGGCGTGCAGGAGGCAGCCGGCCCATGATTCCCTCTCATCCATGATGTCTCTCTCTCTCCCTTTCTCCCTCTCTTCCTCTCTCTCTCCCTTCCTCTCTGAAACCAGTAAAAATATAAAACTAAATGAAATGAAAGACAGATGACAGTCGGCAGAGGCAGGGCGAGCAGAGGTGCACACCCTAAGTGTATGAATTCAAAGGTCATCAGAGTCTCACCCCACACCCGCCGAGGTCGGCGTGACCGGACCCCACGCTCAGCTCCGCACCGGCGGGGAGGGGCGAGGCCGGGCGGATCGCAGGGCGGGGAGGGGCGAGGCCGGCCGGGGAGGGGCGAGGCCGCCGGGTCACTGGGCTGGGAGGGGGGGAGGCCAACCGGATCGCAGGGCGGGGGGGGGGGGGGGAGGGGGGTGAGGCCGGGCGGGGAGGGTGAGGCCGGGCGGGGAGGGGCGAGGCCGGAGGGGAGGCCGAGGGGATAGCGGGGCCAGAGGGGCGAGGCCGGCGGATCCCGGGCTTGCGTTTCGGCGCGGTCGGGGAGTGAAATCAGACGATTGATTTTATGACGAGGACAATCCACCGGAGAAAAACGCGCTCTGATCAGGCGGCTCCAGGAACAAAACGGACGCCCACACAGGAGCCTCTGGAATTACCTCCGGCGGCCGGGCTCCTTATCAGCCGCCCGGGCTGTCAGAGGTCGGTCTCCTCCTCTCCGGCGACCTTGAGCCGCCACCGCCTCCTCTGCGGGCGGACAAGGGCCCGGGTTCGGTTTGTTTTCTAAACGCAGCTGCCAGTCTGCCTGGCTCGGCCTCACACACCACACACACACCACACCACACACACGCACACGCCCGCGTGCACACACACACGCCCACAGGCACAAGCACGCACACACGCCCCCACACACACAAACACACACACACACACACACACGCACACGCACACACGGGGCTCTGGGACCAGGAGTCGGAATCAGACCATCGCGTCATCACATCATGGCGTCGCTGCCTGGGAAGGTTGGGATGGAGAAGGCGGGGCTGGCTGGTTTGGGCTGCCTGGCCGTCAACCCTCCTCCTCTTGGTCACAACACCCTGATTTCCTTTTTCTTTTTTTAATGTTTAGTTTTATTGATGTCAGAGAGGGAAACATCCATGATGAGAGAGAACCATGGGCCGGCTGCCTCCTGCACGCCCCCTGCTGGGGATGGAGCCTGCAACCTGGGCCTGTGCCCTTGACCGGAATCGAACCCTGACCTCCTGGTTCCTAGGTCGATGCTCACCGCCACTGAGCCACACAGGCCGGGCTCCACTCATTTTTATTTTTTATTTTTGGAACGAGTGCAGGGAAGGAGGGGAGAAAGAGCGAGAGAAACATGGATGTGAGAGAGACACTTCCATTAGATGCCTCCAGCACGGGCACCCGTGGGGGCCGGGGATCAAACCTGCCACCCACATGTGTGCCCTTGACTGGAAATCCAACCCGAGACTCGTTCAAGGCAAGCGCCGGCGCTCTAACCACTGAGCCGCCCGCCAGGGCCCAGGCCCCTCTCTGCTGGCGTCCTCGGGCCCGTGAGAGCCAGCCCCGGGGACGGAGAGGGGAAGGGGCCGGTCTAATGCGGACCCTTTAGGGCGAAGGCGTGGAGGGGCTGCCCGCGGGCTCCGGTGTGTCTGGAGCCCCTGGTGGTGGGACCCTCAGGGCAGGCGGGCACGTGGGCGGAGCCCTGAGGACGCGGTGGGAGGAGGGCGCGGAAGGGGCTGCGCCGGGGGAATCTTTTTATTTTTTTTAGATATATTTTATTAATTTTTTACAGTGAGGAAGGGAGAGGGAGAGAGTTAGAAACATCGATGAGAGAATCATCGATCAGCTGCCTTCTGCACCCCCCCCCCCCCCACTGGGGATGTGCCCGTAACCAAGGTCCATATGCCCTTGACCAGAATTGAACCCGGGACTCTTCAGTCCGCAGGCCGACGCTCTATCCACTGAGCCACACCGGTTTCGGCAACCGGGATCTGCTTATCTCAGTGTCGCTTCTTCCCCGAAGAGGAGCGTGGAGTTCCCATAAAGGAGGGAGAAGGAGGGGGAGAAAGAGGGAGGGAAGGAGGGAGAGCGGAGAGCCTCCGCGGAGGCTGAGCCCTGGCCCGCTGTCTGCGGGTTGATTAAGCCCATCACTCTCGCCAGGAGGAAGGCGGGGGCCGGCCGCGGCCCGGGTCCCGGGGAGCCTCTTGAACTCGCAGTCTGTGTAATGGCTCTTGGCACGGAAAGCAAACGGGACTCACTCCGAGATCAAAGGCCTTCCTTTCATCTCCCTCCGCGGGGAATCCGCCACTCCGGCCGCTTATTGCCGGAGCCGAAAATACCCCGAGCAGGCGGCGGGGGGAGCGGCTGCCCGCTGCCCGGCCCGTCCTGGTGGCCAGCGTGGCGCTCGGCGTTCCAGGCGGTTTCTGAAGCTGGTTTAGAAGGAAAAAAAACCAAAAACATTTAGTCCTGGCCCGTGCGGCTCAGTGGGTAGAGCCTCGGCCTGCGGACCAAAGGGTCCCGGGTTTGATTCTGGTCAAGGGCACATCCCTTGGTTGCAGGCTCCTCCTCGGCCCGAGCCCTGGTGGGAGGGCATGCAGGAGGCAACCCATCCATGTCTCTCTCTCTCTCTCTCTCTCTCTCTCTCTCTCTCTCTCTCTCTCTCTCTCTCTCTCCCCCCCTCCCTCCCTCCCTAAAAAATCAATGGAAAAATACCCTCGGGTGAGGATTAAAAAATAAAATAAAAGTAGTTACATGAACACTCTGAAGGCTTGTTTTCTTGATTTATTTTTTTTTCTAACAAAACGTTTGTGCAAACCACCCCATCTGTTCCGGACCCTGCGGTCCTGGGTCGGAGTTTTCATTGTTCAAAACCAAACATCTCCCCTTGTCTTCCGGGCGGACAGTCCCTCCCCCTCGGACCCGCGCCGCGAGCCGCTCCGCCCCCCGTTTCCTTTCTTTGCAGCCACACGTTCCCTCCCCGCGGCCGGCGCAGGCTCCCCGCCAGGCGGACCCCACGGCCACGCGGTTAGGGGATAAAACGGAAAAGACACCACGCCAGCACGCTGTCCCCTCCAGCAGGGCTGGTGCCTGCACGACCCTCAGAGCTCCCGGACCCGGGGCCGGCGGCGGGTGCCACGTGGCCGGGACCGAGAGACAGACAGACCCACGGCCACGGAGCCACAGACGGCCCAGCACGTCGGAGCCGACGCGCCGGGAGCCTGGAGGGACGTGGGCGGCTCCCGTCCGCTCTGTTCTGTTTGTTTCTCCGTCCTCCCCTCCCGACCCCCCGGCGCTCTGGGGCGTGGAAATAGGTGGAAATCCGTGGAAATCGGTGGAAAGGGTGGATGTGTCCGGGCCTGTGGACGGGGCCGTGGCCCTCGCTCACTGTCCTGTCTGGGGGCTCTGAGCAGACACGGACGGGGCCGAGAGGGAAGTCCTGAGCAGGAGGCGGGTGTCCAGGAGCTGGAGGGTGCCGGTGGGTGCTGGTGTGTGTGTGTGTGTGTGTGTGTTTGTTTTGTTGTGAATCCTTACCCGAGGGTATTTTTCCCATTGCTTTTTTTTGTTTTGTTTTCATTCGTTTCAGAGAGGAATGGAGAGGGAGAGAAACACCAACGATGAGAGAGACCTGTGGACCGGCTGCCTCCTGCACGCCCCGCACTGAGGATGGAGCCTGCACTGCGGGTCTGTGCCCTGACCGGGAATCTAACCTTGACCCCCTGGGCCATGGTGGATGCTCAGACGTGGAGCCACGGGGCCCGGCTCATCATTCTTTTTATTTTATTTTTATTTTATTGATTTTTTTACAGAGAGGAAGAGAGAGGGATGGAGAGTTAGAAACGTTAATGAGAGAGAAACGTTGATGAGAGAGAAACGTGGATCAGCTGCCTCCTGCACACCCCCCACTGGGGATGTGCCCACAACCAAGGTACATGCCCCCGACCGGAATCGAACCCGGGACCCTTCAGTCCGCAGGCCGACGCTCTATCCACTGAGCCCACAGGTTTCGGCGGGCTCATGGTTCTTAACTCCAGTGTTTGATGAGTTTGGGACAACCATCCATCATGTGATTGAAACCCCGCTGAGAGCCGGCTGCTGACGGCCAGGTGCACAACCTTCCTTAAAAAAACCAGCATGCGAAACCGGTGTGGCTCACTGGATAGAGCGTCAGCCTGTGGACTGAAAGGTCCCAGGTTCGATTCCGGTCAAGGGCATGTACCTTGGTTGGGGGCACATCCCCAGTGGGGGGTGTGCAGGAGGCAGCTGATGGATGATTCTCTCTCATCAATGTTTCTAACTTTCTATCCCTCTCTCTTCCTCTCTGTGAAAAATCAATAAAATATATTTTAAAAACAAACAAAAAAACCCACCAGCGTTCACCCAACGCCAGCACGTCATTGGTCGGAGGCTCAGTTAATTGACAGGAGAAACGGGGCGGGGCGGGGCTTAGCCAGCGGAGGCACCTGGGAGCCCCCCACGGAGGCGGTGCCCACGTGACACAGAGAAAGCGGCGTGTGTGCAGGAGACGAGGATGCGGGACACACACACACACACACACACACACACACACACACACACACGAGAGCCTTCACTACGGTCAGAAGTTGTGGGTTTGAGCCCTGACGGAGGCCATCGCTCCACACGGCCCACAGCATCCATTTCTCCTCCAGGGCAAACGTGTCTCCGTCTCAAGATGCAGAGCTGGGCCCGGCCAGTGTGGCTCAGTGGATAGAGCGTCGGCCTGCGGACCGAAGGGGCCCAGGTTCGATTCCGGTCCATCTGGACTGTGGGCAACTGGGCTGGGGTGCGGGGGGAAGAGCCAAAAACATGTTCTTAACCCACCGGAACCTCCCCGGTGACTCTAGAGGCACGTTCTGCCAGACCCACGGCACCGACCGCCGAGGGGGCTCCGGGGCCCAGGAGCCGGAGACCGGGCCTTCCCCTCGCCGGGTCCCGGCCTCACGGAGACCCGCTCCCGCCAGACCCGCCGTCCCCCCTCCACCCGCACCGTCTCATTCCGCGCTGACAGCGGGGGGAGCGGGCTGACAGGTGGGTGATGGATGGTGTTTGCTCATCCCGGCCCGGCAGGTACGGCACAAACGCAATTAGGAGCGCGTGTCTGCGCGCCTGCCGCTCACACGCCGGCCCGGGGGACGTCAGGGAGGAGAGAGACTCAATTTGCACAGCCTCCCTGCTCCCCCGCTGCCCCCCTCCCGCCGAGTGGCTCGCGCACCTGAATCCGGAGGCCGAGGAGCATTGATCATTTGGGTTTCTTTCCCTGGCTCCAATGGCTCACCCTTTTTTGGGGGGGGGCCGGGTAGGAGCACCCCAATGTTCCTCTGCACCCCACAACCCCCCCCCCGGCTCCTCACGGGAATAAGGAGAGCACCCCGTCTCTTACCAACCAGGCCGATGGGCTCAGAAACGGGACAGAGAGCAAAGGCAGGGCCCGGGGGCCCCGGCGCGGCCTGGGCGGGGTTTGTGGGGTTTGGGGGAGGGGAGAGTGGCCCGGAGCGGCCTGGGCCAAGTGTGCGGGGTTTGGGGGAGGGGAGAGTGCGAACCCGGAGCGGCCAAGAGCCACCACACGGCCTCACAGGGCCCCGGCGCGGTGCGGATAGGCAGGGAGCCGAGGAGAGGAAGGGAGAGGGTGCCACCCGCGCCCCCTGGATCCAGCCTCTCCCAACGGCGCTGTAGGCATGATGCCAGCCTCCCCTCAGACACGGGCACCCCCGGCGGTCTCCACGCATCTCAGCCATCGTTCGCTCCGTGGCCGGGAGCTGGTCCTGCCCAGCAGGCCTTCCCTGTTACAGCCAGACCCTGGTCTCTGATTTTTTTAAATATATATTTTATTGATTTTTCACAGAGAGGAAGGGAGAAGGATAGAGAGTTAGAAACATCGAGGAGAGAGAAACACCGATCAGCTGCCTCCTGCACCCCACCCCCCACCGGGAATATGCCCGAAACCAAGGTACATGCCCTTGACCGGGATCGAACCAGGGACCCTTCAGCCCACAGGTCGACGCTCTATCCACTGAGCCAAACGGGTCAGGGCCCTGCACACCATTTTTATGGGAATTGTGAGAACAGGCAAAGCCATGAGGACAGAGCAGGTGAGTGGTGGGCGGGGCCTGTGGGGCCGGGGGTGGGGGCGGGGGAAGGAAGGGGCGATACAGGGCACAGAGGAGCGTCAGGGTGACAGAAATGACCGTACCGGTCCATGATTCTCTCTCATCATCGATGTTTCTCTCTCTCTCTTCCTCTCCCTTCCTGTCTGAAACCAATAAACATCTACATTTTTATAAGAGAAACTCATCCGTCCACAGAGCCAAACACCAGCAGCACCACGATGGACATGTCTTCGGAGAGCCACATTTTTTAAACGTAAACGTCTTCTCACGCCACGTCTTCCACACAGACTCGCCCGGGCCGTGGTGTTTTGTGGAAGAGCCGCCCTCCAGGGGCCACAGAGCCGCGTGTGGCTCGGGAGCCGCGGTTTGCCGACCTCGGGGCAGGTGTTTCCATCCGCCCAGACGTAGCCCTGGGTGCTCAGGGGCCGCGGGCAGACTCTCCTCGAACCCGCTGCCCGCGGACAGAGCCGCTGTGAGCACCATCCATCCGAGGCCCCTCATCCGTTAACCCCTCTAGTTACTGTGCGATGGCGCCTGTGTGTTAACCCGCCTTGCAGACCGGGGCGAGGGACACCCGGGTCCTCCGAAGGCCCCCTCTGTGGCGAAGGCGCTCAGGAGGCGCTGACACGGCGGTGGCTGCAGGTTCGAGTTCCGGCTGCCCTGCCCGACCCGCCATCCACCACCCGGGGACCTCTCACAGCGAGTCTTAAAACGAACCAACAAGAGCGGGAGAAGCCCTGACCTGTGTGGCTCAGTGGGTAGAGCATCGGCCTGCGGACTGAATTGTCCCGGGTTCGATTCCGGTCAAGGGCATGTGCCTTGGTTGCGGGCACATCCCCAGTGGGGGGCGTGCAGGAGGCAGCTGATGGATGATTCTCTCTCATCGATGTTTCTAGCTCTGTCCCTCTCCCTTCCTCTCTGTAAAAAATCAATAAAATATATTTTAAAACAAACAAACAAAAAAAAAACACCCTAACCCTTCAGAGGGCGCACCTGGCGACAGCGCCCCCTGGCGGCGGGGAGACCCCTGCAGGCGCCCCCTCGGGCGGCAGGTGCCCGGTGCGCGGGGAGGCGCTGGGGAAGGACGTTTCCATTTGGGGAAACTGAGTCCCGGAAAGGCTCGAACCCAGAGCCAACGGTAGAACGAGGCCGCCGGGGAAAGTCCACCCTCCGAGCCGAGCGGGAAAACGTCGCCCGCCCCTCCCGGACCCCACGCGCCGGCCGCCCCGGGGAGGGGGCCTGACTCACGGACTCCCCGCGCAGCTCCGTCCGGCGGCGGGTCCGAGGCGCGCGGCCCCGGGAAGGGCGTCCCGGGCCTGGAGGCGGCGCGGGGACCGGAAAGCCGGCGCCCGGCCCATCGCGGGGCCGCTCGCTCCTCCCGGGCCCCCCCGGCCGGGGGCCCAGCGGGGGCGAGGAGGCTCCCCGGGTCCCCGGGGGGCCCCACCCAGGCCGGGGGCAGCGGCATGGGGCGCCCTCCCTCCCGGTCCCTGCGAGGACCCGCCGGGGACCCCGCGCCCCCGGCTCCGTCCTCAGCCCCGGCGCCGCCCGCAAACAATAATAATAACAATAATAATACTGACAACAACAGCGACGGCGGCCTCCCGAACGCTTTCGCTGACGGGGTTCCCATCGCGGAGGGAGGACCCGGAGCGGGGGGCCCGGACCGCGGGGGAGGGGTGTCTGGTCCCACACGCGCCCCCACCCCGGGCTCTACCCAACCCGGTGACCGGGGTCCCCGTCCCGCCACTCCGGGGGGCGCGGGGCCGCTCGGCCTCCCGGTGGCCGGTTCCGGGCCGGGCGGGCGCCGAGGCCGCAGAGCCGCGGGTCCCACCCGCGTCCGCGCGGGATCGCAATGGATCCGGGTCTCACGGCGCCGGGTTTGGGGGGACACACGCGGCGCCCCTCAGCCACGCCCCCCGGAAGCTCCCGGATCCGCTCGGAACCCCGTTCGCTCCAGACGCACAGCCGCGGGGCGCAGCGGGGAGGGGGCCGCCCCGCGCCCGCCACCGCCCTCCCCGGTGGGACACGCACCTGCACCCCGACACATGCCTCCGGGCCCCCGCCTTCCGGTCCCCCTCACCCCCCGGCCCCCGCCCTGGGCCCGGCCTTACCTCCGCCCAGCAGCGCGCCCAGCACCAGGCTCAGCCCGCACAGCGGCGCCGCCGGCCCGGGGGCCGCGCCGTCGGAGCGCATCCCGAGTCCCGCTCAGGCGGCCGGCCGCCCGCCCCCCGGCCCCGCCGGCCGCGCCATGTCCCGGGGCTGCGCGTGGGCCGCGCGGTGCGGCTCCGGTGGCGGCGCCCCGCCCGCCGGATGCTCCGCTCCTGCAGCAGCGGCTCTGCTCCGGCCCCGACAACTTTTCTCCGCGGCTGCGGCAGCAGCGGGGCCGCCCCCCGGAGGCCCGCCCCCGGCCCCGCCCCCAAAGGCCCGCCCCCAAAGGCCCCGCCCCCGGCCCGCACTCAGGGCCCGCCCCCAAAGGCCCGCCCCCAAAGGCCCCGCCCCGGGACCAGCGGCTGCGGAGGAGGAAGAGAAAGGGCGCCCCCCGCCGGCGCGAGAGAGAGCAGGCGCGGAGGGGAGGGCCGCGGGGTGCCCCCCACCCCCGGGCAGCGCCCCGTGTGCAGCCTCCCGCCTCCGCGTCCCGGAGGCCCCTGCGCAGGTGCCCAGGATGGAGCGGGACCCTTCCCCGCGCCGCCTGTGGGGGGTCACTTGTTTTCTGGGTGTTTTTGTGGGTTCTGTTTGTTTTCGGGAGCCAGGGAATGTGGAATTACAAAGTCCCTCGCAGCTGGTGCGGAAAGACCCCCTGGGTGGGTCAAAGCAGCACACAGAGCAGTGCAAAGCCGGGCCGCACACATATACACACGTGTACATACATGTACACACATGTACGCACATGTACGCACACAGTTGGGCGCGTCTCTCTGAAACCCGTGGGGCGCGGGGGTGAAAGGAAGGTCCTCTGTCACTCTGGGTCCTGCTTATTGTTGGAATGCCGCTCCGCGTGTGTGTGTGTGTGTGTGTGTGTGTGTGTGTGATACATTTCTATGGACTTCAGAGAGGAAGGGAGGGAGAGAGAGACATCAATGAGGGGAGAACATGATCGGCGGCCGCCCGCACGCTCCACACCGGGGATGGAGCCCGCGATCCGGACACGTGGGCCTGACCGAATCCAACTGGGACCTCCTGGCTCCCGGGTCGACGCTCACCCCCGAGCCAGGCCGGCGGGCCCAGTGCCCCCTCTTTCATTTTATTTTATTTTTTATTACTTAAGCCGTGGAGACCGGCCCAGGGCCTGCTCTGCCTTCTCAGCGGAGCGGGCGCTGTTCGGTGCCAAAGGGAAAGGCGTGGTTCTATTTGGGGGGCGGGGGAGGGGCGGGGAGCGGGGGGGGGGGGAGCACAGAGCAGAGAGCCGAGGGGGGCGGGAGGAGAGAGGACCGGCCGCTCCCGCCCTCTCAGTCGGAAGTAATTGATCTGTTGTATTTCTCGCCGATGAGGCCGGAAATATTTAAATGAGAAATGTTTACTCTCCAGTGACTCCAGGCTGACAAATGACAGCGGGAGGGGGACGCGCCCTCCCTGTGGGGAGCGGGGTCCGCTGTGTCTGTTCCTTCAGCCGCGCCTGGGCCCCGGGGAGGAACCAAGAGCCGGGGTCCCTCCCAGCACCATTCCCTCCCCAGGACCAGGGGCGCCTGGTGTCGGAGGTGGAGAAGCCGCTGGGCCCCGCCCGGCCTGCGGGGGGAGCTGGTGTGTCCTGGAGGCTGGGTGGCTCAGGGGGTGAGCGCCGACCGATGAACCAGGAGGCAGTGCAGGAGGCGGCCGGCCCGGGATTCTCTCTCTCATTGATGTTTCTCTCTCCCGCTCCCCTCCTCTCTGACATCAATAAAAATATTTTTTTTTAAAAAGAGGAAAAGCAGACGCACCACATGGCACTATGTGACCATTGACAACGAGGAGGAAGAAAGGAGCAGAGGCTGCGGCCAGGCAGACGCGTTTCTGTCTGAAGCGGCTGCTGCCCGCGGGGTCCGGGGCTCAGAGGCCCCTCGAAGTGAGCTCCTGCCCGCTCCTTCCACCCTGGGGGCCGGCGCTTCCCTCTGCAGCCCTCACCCCGGGGCCCGTTTACCCCTCCCCCCCATCCCTCCAGACATCAATCACATCTGCACACCGGACCAGACCGGTCACAGAGCCGAGGCGGCCAGGTCACCTTTTTTAAAGGAAAACCCGCACAGAGAGCTGTGAGCATGGCGGTTCCTGGGCTCAGCGCTTCCCGTGTTTATTTTCCGAAAGGCCCGTGTCATTGAACCCGCCGCCGCCGTTAATCCCTGCGCCGGAATCACTTCCAGATGCTTCCGCGAGCTTCACCCCGAACTTCAGAGGCCGAGGACCCCCTCAGAGCCGCGGGCGGGCCTCCCCGCTCCGGGCACCCGGAGAGCATTAGCGTGGTGGATGGGGGTGGGGGGTGACTGGGGAGAGAAACCATCTGTTCGCCAGCTGCACGGGGCCCCAAGTCCAAGAGGCAACTGCAGGGTTCTTGCTGCTCAGGCTCCAGTTCCTGGTTCCCGGTCTGGCCGGGCGCGAGGGACACGGCAGCGGCAGCAGCAGCCGCGTGCAGACTGTGGCTCGGGGAGGTCTCATGGGCCCGGGCTGTTATGGCTGAGGACGAGGGCGGCACAGGCTATGTGTTGGCCTCACGAGGCAGCTATGGTCATGGGCAGGCCTCACGCCGAACTTCCTATGAGAAATAAGAAGGAAGGAAGCGAGAGAAGGAGGGAGGGGGGAGGCACTATGTTTTAACGCTCCCCGCCAGCACGTTCTGAATATACACACAGACATCCTCTCCGCTGGCGCTCACCGCGTTTTATTTAGTCCCTCCACAGACTCCCGTCTATCGCTCTCCGTGGATCCGGCCCTGGGTTCCGGCGGCGAGAAAAACAGATGATGATCCTTAACTGGCAGGTTTGAGGTCCTAGGCCCGTGGTCGGCACACCGCGGCTCGCGAGCCACAGGCGGCTCTCTGGCCCCTGGAGGGCGGCTCTTCCACAAAACACCACGGCCCGGGCGAGTCTGTGTTGAAGACGTGGCGTTCGAAGAAGCTTAAGTTTAAAAAATGTGGCTCTCCGAAGACATGTCAATCATTGTCCTGCTGATGTTTGGCTCTGTGGACTAGTGAGTTTGCCGACCACTGGCCTTGGAGACGAAAGGAAATGGACAGCGAACGCACCCTCTACAAATAAACATGAAGCCGAATGATGGGAGATCTGGGTGAGGGGACCGGCTGTGGGGAGGGTGGGTGAAAGGGAGTGGGTAAGCTGTGGGATTTCCCGGGAAGAAGGAGAAAGGGGGGAGAGGAGAGGAGAGGAGGGGGAACGTTGATGTTAGAGACACATTGATTGGTTGTCTCCTGCAGGACCCCAACAGGGGGGCAGAGGTCAAACCTGCAACCCAGGAACCTGCCCTGGACCGGAAATTGAACATACGACCCTCAGGTCTGCAGGCCGGGGCTCTAACCACTGAGCACACAGGCCAGGGCTCCCCTGGCCTTTTCCAGCCCCTCCTGGCCGACCTCCGACCCCTGACAGGTGAGCCGGTTTCTGGGCGGGATGGACACCCAGTTCTCCCTGTGGTTCCCCATCATCTTTCTCAGGCTCAGCCCCCGTCTCCCCTGACACTTTCGGATGATCAAAACCAAAATACAAGGAGGAAGAAGAAGAAAAAAAAAAGGATTGACCTTCCCACGGGGGCCGCCCACACTGCGCCGTGCTGCCGCTTGGAACAAAGCACCGCCAGTTCCGTTAGTTTAGGGGCGAGTCGCCTGCAAATGGTTAGAGAGCGAGCAGCGCCCCCTGGCGGCGGCGGCCGGCCTTTCCTGCTGGCAGAGGCGGGAAAGCTGCTCAGGTTTCTGGGTTTTGAGCCGAAGTGGGGAGGCGCGGTGGGAGGGTGCGGCTTCAGCTGCGTCCTCACACTGTCCACGCATGTCCCCCAAGGGGCTCGCTGCCGGCCCTGAGCAAAAGGCACGACACGAAGCGCCCACATGGATGCGGAGGGGGAGGGGGAGGGGGAGAGGAAGGAGGGGGAGGGGGAGGGGGAGGGGGGGTAGATGGTCATTCTGATCTCATGGGAGGATTCACTGACCAAGAAAGGGCCAGCTCTTGGCCCAGCCGGCGTGGCTCAGGGGTTAAGCGTTGACCTCTGCACCAGGAGCTCAGGGTTCGATTCCCGGTCAGAACACAGGCCCGGACTGCGGGCCTCGGGCGCTGGCCTGCAGGCCAGGGGATCTCTTGGAAGCCACGTGGCCGCTCCCGGTGGCACCTCTGGCCCAGGGGCGGGGCGCGGGGACCAGGCCGGAGAGCGGAGCGGCCGTTCTCTGACCCGCACCCTCCCCTCCGCTCCGGGCGCTGGGAATGGGGAGAAGCCGCCCCCGCCCCCATCCGGTCCCGGGTCGGCGGCGCCTGGGAAACCAATGAGGCATGAAATCAGAGCTCGGCGCCCATCACAGGGATAATGGAAAGACCCCGGGGGCCGACGGGAGGCGCAGGAGGACATGGAAGGATGCGTGTGTCAAGGTTAAAAAAAGAAAGCATCCGTCTTTTTTTTCTTTCTCACCCGCTCCGGGGCGGCGGCGGCGAGGAGCGCCGGTCGTCGATGGTGGAGTCCGTTGGATGCTGTGGGAACGCCGGAAGTAAAGGACTCGATCGCCGGGCAACGGGGGCTCCCTCCTTGGCTCCTTGGCAACCAAAACGGCCGAGAGGGTGACGGAGGGGGCGGGGCACCCCGTAGGCGTAGGAAGGTGTGTCGTCATTACGCAATGTGACCTCAGTAAACGCCCTAACCGGTGTGGCTCAGTGGATAGAGCTTCGGCCTGCGGACTGAAAGGTCCCGGGTTTGGTTCCGGTCAAGGGCATGTCCCTTGGTTGCGGGCACGTGCCCAGAAGGTGTGCAGGAGGCAGCTGATCAGCGTTTCTAACTCTATCCCTCCCCCTTCCTCTCGGTAAAAAAGAAAAGAAATCAATGAAATATATTTTTTTTAATAAATCTTCCAGTTAGGGTTAACATCAACAACAAAAGCTATTAAAAATACATAAGTTTAAACGGAGGAGGGGAGCACCCTGGAGCTGCCAGGTGGAGAGGGCAGCGGCTCTGTCCCCACGAGGCCCCTCTGGCTGAGCTTGGCACTGGCCACCGGGCCGTGGGCGGGGCTGGCGGGGGTGGGGGTCCGGGGCGGGGCTGTGCCCGCCAGGCCGGGAGGCGGGGATGCTGACGCTGTCTATGGCGCCGGCCCCGCAGGCCCGCCCGCCCCGGTCAGTCACCGGGGAGCCGCCCACCGCTCCCGAGGCCGGGCCTGGCCGCGGTCTCCGTCTGCGGTCTCCGGCAG
The DNA here is from genome assembly GCF_964339955.1 of Pipistrellus hanaki. Taxonomy (NCBI): domain Eukaryota; kingdom Metazoa; phylum Chordata; class Mammalia; order Chiroptera; family Vespertilionidae; genus Pipistrellus; species Pipistrellus hanaki. The sequence goes on from NC_140521.1 coordinate 773,511, forward strand.
CCGAGGACAGGAGGGCCCCGGGGAAATTACCGGCCGCCTCGGCGCCCCCCGCCCGCCCGCTCCTCCGGCTCCGGAGGCTCCAGAGCAGGTGAAGACGCCGAATCACACGGCTCAGGAAACATCAGGCCGGGAGCGGGGGACACGCCGTCTGCCCTGTCCGAGGAGCGGGGTTCAAAAAGCCGGAGGCAGCCCCACGGCCCTGAGCCGACAGGGACACACACCACACACACCACACACAGACACACATACACACAGATACACAGAGACACACACACAGAGATACACACACACAGACACACACACACACAGACACACACACACACAGACACACATAGACACACACACAGAGACACACACACACACAGACACACATAGACACACACACACAGACACACATAGACACACACACAGAGACACACACACACACAGACACACACACTCACAAACAGACACACATAGACACATACACAGACACACATAGACACACACACACACAGACACACACACTCACAAACAGACACACATAGACACACACAAAGACACACAGACACACACACACAGACATACACACAGAGACACACACACACACAGGGACACACACACACACCCGCACACGCACGCACAGGCACACGCACGCACAGGCACACACACGTGCTTACACGGCGCTGCAGTGTCAGGGAATCCATTCATCTCCTATGTGATGGGGGGGTTCAATCCACAGAACATGGGGGGTGAGGGGTGGGGGGTGGCAGTCTAACCCGGCGCCTTCCAGTCCGGGGGAGGGCGATCGCTCCCCATGAATGTAGCCGCCTGGTCGGCAAACTCATTCGCCCGCAGAGCCAATGTCAACAGGATAAGGACGGGCATTTCTCTGGAGAGCCCCTGGGGGACCCCGCCTGGGGAGCCCCTGGGGGACCCCGCCTGGTGGGAGAGCCTCATATTAGGGGGGGGGGGCGGTTAGATCAGCCGGCCACTCTGTAATCCGTGATCCTCTCTGGCGCCCGCCCTCAGTGACAGCCGGGCCTTGGGGCGTCTGGAACCGGCCCCGGGGAGATAAGGCAGATGGGCACTTCTTACTTCTTCCGGGAATCCTGTGGCTTCCAGAACCTTCCAGCTCCCTCCCGGGACCAGAGAGGACTTCAAGGAAGACAAAGTGTGCCAGCCTCCTCCCCTCTCCTCCCCTCCCCTCCTCTCCCCCCCTCCCCTCCCCTCCCCTCCTCCCCTCCCCTCCCCTCCTCCCCTCCCCTCCCCTCCCCTCCCCTCCCCTCCCCGTGGGGACCCGGAGCAGGAGGGGAGCATGAGGAAGGTGGGGGGGGGGGGGGCCCCGCAGGGGAATATACATTGGAACCCGCCTGGCAGCCCCTCCCCCCGCCCAGAGACCCAGGCGCCTGCCGGCCGGCGCGGGACATGATGGAAAGGCCCTCCGCCCGCCCGCACCGGCCTCGGCGCCCAGCCCGTGTGGGGAGGGTGCGCACAGCCCCGCACCCACCACCACGGGCCCCGCACCCGCCACCACGGGTTCCGCGGAGCCGCCAGGGAGGGCGGTCCTCCTGAGGGCTCAGGACCCGGAGCGCGCGGCCAGGGACGGGGCAGGGAGGCGGCTGGAAACCAGGCCGCTTTCACCAAACAGCGTCTCCCTCTTGCCCGGCCGCCTGGCTCCGGGGCCGAGCATCCACCTCGGAGCCAGGAGGTCACCGTTCCATTCCCGGCCAGGGCACAGGCCCGGGGGCGGGCTCCATCCCCAGCAGGGGGCGTGCAGGAGGCCGCCGGTCCACGATTCGCTCTCATCACTGACGTTCCTCTCTCTCCCTCTCCCTTCCTCTCTGACATCAATAAAGATACATTTTTAAAAAAATAGCAACTCTCTCTGGTAGACACTTTCTGCATCGTCCCCAGCACGTGACGACGACTCCTCCTCCTCCTCCTCCTCCTCCTCCTTCTTCTTCTTCTTCTTCTTCTTCTTCTTCTTCTTCTTCTTCTTCTTCTTCTTCCTCCTCCTCCTCCTCCTCCTCTTCGGCTTCTGGGGGGGGGGGGGGAACGTGGGTACAGGGAGCACTCAGGCCCCGGACAGCAGCCGGGGACCAGGCAGGACCTCGGACAGGGTTCTGCCAGGAAGGTCACTGTGGGGGCCCCTCCCCACGCGGGATCACGGGGGGCTGGTGCTTATTTATATATTTTTTAAATGTAACATTTGTTTTTCTAAAAGGCTCCCGGAGGGGGGGGGGGCCGCCCGCGGGGGAGGCGGCGGCTCCCGGTGACGCATGGCGGCTTTTAGGGGCGGCGGCGGCGCCGTTAGTCGCTCCCGGCGGGCGGGCGTCTCCGGAGCGGCCCAGGGCGCGGGGACCGGACCGCATCAATCCCGGTTATGGACCCGCCGGTGCCCGCAGAACGGGCTCTGAGAACAGGCCGGGCCGCCGCATTTGCATATAAATAGAACTGCGATCCATACGCGGAGGGGAGAAATGGCTTTCTACGTTTTTATATATAATTCTCACTAAATTAGCCTTTAAAAACGTCCTTGTCATGTAGATCGATTTTTTTTTATGTCCCTAGTTAAGCAACGAAAATGAAATTTCTTTTCCCGAAGAAACCGCCGCAGCGGGCTCAGCGGAAACCGCGGTTACTGAGCCCCGGGCGGCCGCGGGGGACGCGGGGGGCGGGGACGCGGGGGGCGGGGGACACGGGGGGGGGGAACACGGGAGGGGGAGAAAAGGGAGGTTTTCCCGGGCAGGTGCACGGCCCAGCGCCCTCACCGTTCCCTCTGGCTCTTCCCGGGCCTTCCACGGAACCCTCCCCATGAGGCCGAGGGCCCCCCCCCGCCCCGCCTCCCCGGGTCACAGGACCCTCTGAGCCCCGTGTCTCCACCTGGAAAACGGTTTAACAATCGCGTCTTTATCGCTGTCACAGCCACATAGGGAACCTCGGCCGGGCAGCAAGGAAATGGTCTGATTTTCAAAATCAGCATCTTTACGTGTTTATGGCCGGACCACACTCCCGCCCTGCACCTCTCCTCCACCCGCTCCCCGGGGGCGGACGTGAGGGGCCCCCGAGGCTTGGGGTGACCGTGGGGGCGCGGCCGGGACGGCAGTGGGGGCCCAGCTGGCCCTTTGGCGGACGCCATGGGGACCCGGCGGACCAGACGCCGGCTGGAGGCCCGTGTTCCGCTCGGAGACGCCATCCTGGGAGAACGGTAATGGCCTCTGGTGCTCCTTGAGTGTCCGCTCCTGCCCCTTATTTCGGGCAACACGCACGTCTGGCTCCGCTCACTTTTATTCATGTATCTGTTATAATACATCCTTACCCGTTTCAGAGAGGAAGGGAGAGGGAGAGGGAGAGAGAGAAACATCCAGGAGGAGAGAGAATCACGGACCCGCTGCCTCCTGCACGCCCCCCACTGGGGATCGAGCCCACAACCGGGGCCTGTGCCCGGACCGGGGATCAAACCCTGACCGCCTGGGTCATAGGTCAGCGCTCACCACTGAGCCACGCCGGCCGGGCCAGCCTCACTCACGCTCAGCGAGCAATGACTTATTTCACCCAAAAGCAGTGGAGACGCCTGTAAGGAGAGGGGTTCTGTGGGAGGCCCGGAGAGCAGAGGGGAAGGCTGGGGGGGGCCGGGCGGGCCTGACACCCCCCCCCCGCCCCGCCCCGCCCCCACCCCCGCGTCCTGTCCTGTGTTTGCCGCGGCGGTGGCCTGGGTCGGGGGTAAACACGCCGGGGCCGTGGAGCCAGGTGTGGGCATGAATTATGCATCGGCCGCAGCGGTAAGCCGGGCGCGGAGAGTAAATGTCACCCGTCTCCGGAGGAGCCGCAGCCAAAGGCCACGGCACGCACCTCGGCGGCTTCTCCCCAAATGTCAAGGGATGGGGCCCCGCCCCACACCCCGACCTGCCCCCCCGCTCTGTCCCGGCCCCGCCCCACACCCAGACCTGCCCCCCCCGCCCCCCCCCCCGCTCTGACCCGGGCCCCGCCCCACACCCAGACCTGCCCCCCCCCCCCCCCCCCCCCCGCTCTGACCCGGGCCCCATCCCACACCCAGACCCCGCCCCCCGCTCTCTGACCCGGGCTGCAGGGTGCTGGCCGGGACGGGCGTTTCTTCTTAACCAGCAGCCGAGGGCGAGATGAGGACACCGGGCGGCCAAAGGGTCCCAGGTTCGGTTCCCCGTGAAAGCACGCACCTGGCCCTGAGGGGCGTGGGGTGTGTGTCAACCAATCCGTGTGTCTCTCTCACATCCATGTTTCTCTCTCTCTCCCCTCATCTTTTCTCCCTCCTACAGTCTCTAAAAAGCAACGAGATAGAGAGAGAGAGAGAGAGAGAGAGAGATTCACGTTTGTATCGCTAGCAGCTGCCAAGCTGGGATTCGAACTCGCGGACGCTCACTGAAGCCTCAGGGCCCGGCCGGGCACTGCCCTCCTGATGCCGCACCCAAAGGCCGTGACCCCCTCATCAACCGAACTGCTCGCAGCGTGTGAGGCGGCAGATGCCAGGAGGGGTGCTCGGCGGCCGGTGTGGCTCTGGTGAGCATTGACCTATGAACCAGGAGGTCGCCGTTCCATTCCCCGTCAGGGCACATGCACGGGTTGAGGGTTCGATCCTCATAGGGGGCGTATGGGAGGCAGGAGGTCCATGACTCTCTCTCATCACGGATGTCTCTCTCCATCTCCCTTCCTCTCTGACATAAAAAAAAAGAAAATGTTTTCATATTTTTTACAAAAAATTGTGCTCGGCTTGCAGACTCTGCGCGGACGGCCCTGTGGTTCGCAGGCGGCGCGGTGTGCGCTCCGCGCGGGCCGCTGGCCCCACCCGCCCGCGGACGGAGGTTTCCCGTGGCCGCGGGCCTCCCGCTCGCCCCTCGCTCCCATTCAGGGCCTCGCAGCGCGGCCTCGGCTTTTGCAAACAAGCAGCCGGCCCGCTAAGCCCGGATTTACATACAATTTACATACGATTTATGTACAATTTACACACAAACGCGGCAGCGCGCGCAGGCCCGGCAGCTCACAAAGGGAGCGGCGCTAAGTGCGTTCCGTCCACCCGGCTTATGGCCCCGCGTCCGCGGGCCCCGTGCCCGCGGCGGGCGCTCCGCCGGGCCGGGCCGCCAACAGCCCCCCGCGGATCGCCGTTCAGAGCGGCTGGTGCGCCCAGCCCGCCCTGCCCTTGGGAGGGGCCGCCCGACCTCCGGGTTCGGTTATCGGGGCCTTAACCCTCTGTACCCCCACCCCCTCCCCGCCTGCCCATCCCCCAAGGGGACGTGGGCCCGGGCGGCCTGAGTGCGTGGAGGTGTGTGTGTGGGGGGGGGGGGGATTCCCAGGCGAGGCCCCGTCCCCGATCACAGCCCCCAGATCAGGGCTCCTGCTTAAACGATTGTATGATTTGTCGTGGGTTTTCAAATCAGAAATTGGTTTTATTTTATTTATTTTTTAATTTGGTTTTTTAAAAAAATGTTTTTATTGATTTCAGCGAGGGAGAGAGAGAGAGAAACCAATGACGAGAGAGAGTCATGGATCGGCTGCCTCCTGGCCGGGCAGACATTCCCTTTGGGGGCGCGGTCACGGCTGAGGGAAGTCGGGGTGCCCCTGGCGGAACCGGTTTCACAGGAATGTCTCCCACGTGGGTGCTCCGTCCTCACCCTTCCCTCTCGGCTCCTCCCCGCCTTCTGGCCCGCCTCCTCCATCGTTACCGTCTGCCCTGTGCCGCCGAGATCCCGCACCCGGGGGTCACCCACTGAGGGCAGACTGGCCCACACCAGCCCTCAGCACACGCCAAGTGCGAGGTCCCGTGACAATTAGTTGATTCTCTCTCTCTTTCTCTTTCTCTCTCTCTCTCTCTCTCTCTCTCTCTCTCTCTCTCTCTCTCTCTCATTGGAGATGAAGCCACGGGGACGCTGGGTCACCTTGGGAGAGAACAAGGGCCCACATTACCGTGTGCTGCCACCAGGGGGCGGTCAATGCCTTCCACTCGGAGCTTGACCACTCAGCCCTCCTCCTGCGCGTTAGTTCGGTGATCAGGAGGATCATCAGTACTATTGGGAATGTCCTATTAATACCGGAAAGCCCTGGCCGGTGTTGCCCAATGGACAGAGCATCGGCCTGTGGACTGAAAGGTCCGGGGTTCCATTCTGGTGAAGGGCACATCCCCAGTGTCTGTGTGTGTGTGTGTGTGTGTGTGTGTGTGTGTGGCGGGGTGTGTGCAGGAGGCAGCCGATCCACGATTCTCTCTCGTCATTGATGTTTCTCTCTCTTTCCCTCTCGCTGCAGCCAATAAAGACATATTTTAAAAATGACATTGGAAACAGCAGGGGTGTCTGATTGAGGGCTGTCGAGTCCCAGGTGCACTTCACCCCGGTCCCCCCTTTAATCTGTGGGGGGACTTCGTCCCGTTATCTCCCCTCGGCAGAGCGGCCTCTCCCCACAGGGACGCCCGTCTGGGGACCGAGGCCCCCTCCCCCGATCCAGCGTGACCTCATGTTTACCAGTGACATCCTGTTTCCGAATAAGGTTGAGTTCTGGCGTCACAGGTGTCCTGCACTTTTGGGGGGACGCCCCCTGGGGGCGCCAGGGGCGTCATTCAGACTCAGGGGCGCTGACCCCAGGGCAGGGCGCCCCTCGGGCACATCATCCTGGAAAGGAAAGAGGGTCGGAGGAGCGGCCCAGAGCGTCCTACAGAGGCCCCGGTCCCAGGTGATTTACATCTCCTGGCGCTCATCCGCCCATTTGTCTCACTCCTCCCGCATCCCCTTCTAATTTTAGTGGCATCGATTAAAGACAACGCGTTCCCATAATTACTGTTCCCAGAAGGTCCTTCTGCGCCTTTGTTATTAGTCCCCGGGAGAGGCTCTGCGGAGTCTAATAGATCATCCCTAGAACGTCCCTCCCCCCCCTCCCTCCTTCCCCCTCTCCCTCCTCCCTCCCAGCTCGCTTCTCTGCTTCACTGAAGTGGCCAGACAGACAGGTAGCTTCCCCAGGCCGAGGAATGTCTGTCTCCACAGCCCCCCGCCCCCCCCCCCCCCCCCCGTCCCTGGTCCATGCCCCCCCCGCCCCCGCCCCCTCAGGCTGTACAAACAAATAGCTTTTTCAAGCCTGTATTTTGCCTCTTTGGCAGTAAGGCTCCGCGCATGTTTTTCTACTTGTCAAAGATATCTCTTCAGCGTCTGGGTAGCGAGAGAATAAACATCACTCGGAATGAATAACTTCATCTCGCCGCCTTGAAAGCTCCTGGTCTCCTCGGCTCAGCGGCTCTGAATGCTAAGAGCCGAGCGCCCTTGGGGGCGAAACTGCTTGGCTTTGGGTCCATATAGAGCCGCCTTTTCTCCCTCCTCTGGACTGATCATGCCGCTGCTCAGAGGCTGGCACTGGTGAGGGTTTTGTTCAAGGACACAGCGTTCTCCCCGGGCTGCTGCTCGCTGAGGTCTGTGGAGGAGGACCATCTGGCTCCGGCCGATGGGGCTCGGGTTGGCTGGGGGTCATCCTGGTCACTGAAGGGTCACTGGTTCGATTCCCAGGAGCGGGCGTGCAGGAGGCAGCAGATCCACATTTCTCTCCTCCTCCTCCCTGCCTTTCTCTCTGAAAATCAATAAGCTGTTCTTATTTTAAAAAGCAGTCTCAGAGTGGAGATTTGAGTAAAGGAATGCATGCCATTGCGTTGAAGGTTTAGAGTGAGTTGGCGTCTAAGGAACGCAGCAGTAAGTAGGCTGAGGAGCCCTAACCCTATCCATCTGAGGTTTCCCTGGTTTGAGCTCTTCGTGGGAGCTCACTCGTAGATCCCCGCCTCCTGGAAGCCCCGCCCCTGGAAGCCCCGCCCCTGGAAGCCCTGCCTCCTGGAAAAGCCCCGCCTCCTGGGGCCACACCCACTGGAAGCCCCACCCAGAATCTCAGCTCCTGGGAGCCCCGCCCCAGAGCCCCGCCTCCTGGGAGCTCCGCCTCCTGGGAGCCCCGCCTCCTGGGAGCCCCGCCTCCTGGGAGCACCTACTCCTGGGAGCACCGCCTCCTGGGAGCACCTACTCCTGGGAGCCCCGCCTCCTGGGAGCCCCGCCCCCAGAGCCGCGCCCTCCTCCCATCCAGGGAGAGTCCTGAGTGGTTTTATAAGGACCCTCCTCCTGAGTGTTTTATCTCATGCCTCTAGGACTCAAACAGAACCACACGGTGCCGCCGGGAAAGCCGCCACTCGCCGGAGCAGAGGTGCTGATGAGCAGGGCAGTGGGAGGCCCTGTGGTCAGTCACACCACCGGATGGAGCTGGGCCCTCTGCGTGCGCCATCCCTCTGAGCAGGAAGGACCCACACGCCAGGGACCAGCGCGACGAGGAGGAGAAACCGGGCACTGGGCGCGGCAGGGACTCCGGGGGCTCCTGAGGGCCTCTGGCCCCCGGAGGGGCGGGGAGCCGCCAGGGGACGTGTCTGCGGGACCAGCTGGGCGTGTGAAGGCAAAGTCACCGGAAGCGGGGAGGCGGGAAGCAGACGGCCTCAGGGCGGGCTCAGACCTGACGGGAGGGAGCTAGCAGGTGCATCGCGGAGGAGGAAGACCGGTGTGCAGGGTGTGGACTCGGAGACCCCGGCTCTCCAGGATATTCCAGGAAAACCCTGAACGTGGCCAACCACCCGGATGTTGAGAATAACCAGCTAGGTGCTTGGGGGCTCCAGACACCCCGTGCTGCACACCCCCATCCCCCCCCCCCAAATTGTCAACAAGCCACCCTGGCCCACGGAGCGGGGGGGGGGGGGGAGCATTCTCGTTATTTGGGGGGACGAAGGAACTCCGTTTGTTGGGGACCAACCGGCACCTCCTAGTGCCGGAGAGGGTCCCGTGGCTTCCAAGGCCTAAGACCCCGGAACATTCATCATTGAAAATCGATGATAAAGAAAATCAGCTCCCCTACCCCCCACCCCCACCCCTGGCTTCCTTCCTGGCCACCGGGGGTGCTGTCTGTGGGCGAACACGGTTCAGAGGATCTGTCACCTGGGTCAGAGGTTGGCTGGTGGCCCAGCTCAGGGCATTCAGACACTGACCTCAGGCTTGCGGTAATTTACGGTGATTTGCCCGGGTCCGAGCAAGATGGGAGCGTGTGGGAGGCCACGCGGCCCCTCCGTGCGGTGAGGAGCAGATTCACGGGCCGCCTCTGCCCGGGAGAGGCCTCGGCGATGCTTCAGAGGAGCCGCAGACGTCACATTACGGCCGGGGCTCGGAGCGTTCGGTGGCAGTCAGCTCACTCGCCCATTACAGCCGCGCAGCGCACTCTCACTCAGCAGATTTATAAACGGCGCCAACCGTGTGTCCCGCCGAGCTCCCGGCGCTAATGAAGACAGAGCGCCGGCTGCGTGCTCTCCGGCGGCTCTGAGAAAGAGCCGGCCTGCCCCGGCCGGGCGCTCCCGGGTCCGAGCGGCGGCCCGCCCACCAGGAGGGTGTGGGTTTGATTCCTCGTCAGGGCCCATAGCTCATTGCTCCAGCCTAGGGGTGTCGAACTCAATCAGAGAAGGGGCCAAAATCTAAAATCCAGCCTAAATCGCGGGCCGAATGGTTTACTGAACAGTCATAAACTGACAATGTCATAAACTGACAGCGGAGTGCAGTGATGACAGCGTGGTGCGGGCCACATTGCAAGGCCTGGCGGGCTGGATTTGGCCCGCGGGCCTTGTGTTTGACACATGTGCTTCAGCCGGTGTGTGTCCAGGAGGCAACCGGTAGATGTTTCTCTCTCTCTTCTCCTCTCTGAAAAAAAAAAAAAAAAAAAAAAAAAAAAAATTGGCCGAAACCGGTTTGGCTCAATGGATAGAGCGTCGGCTTGGGGACTGAAAGGTCCCGGGTTCGATTCCGGTCAAGGGCATGTACCTTGGTTACGGGCACATCCCCAGTAGGGGGTGTGTAAGAGGCAGCTGATCGATGACTCTCTCTCATTGATGTTTTTAGCTCTCTATCTCTCTCCCTTCCTCTCTGTACAAAATCAATAAAATATATATTTTAAAAAAATAAATAAATAAAAATTATTTTTTAAGAATAGGGAGGGCCCTGGCTAGTTTGGCTCAGTGGATAGAGTGTCGGCCTGTGGACGGAAGGGTCAAGGAGACAGGCCCGGGTTGCCGGCTCCATCCCCAGTGGGGGGCGTGCAGGAAGCAGCCGATCCATGATTCTCTCTCATCATTGCTGTTTCTCTCTCTCCCTCTCCCTCCCTCTTCCTCTCTGACATCAATAAAAGTATGTTTATGTTTTAAAAACAGGGAGGGTGAACCTGGCGTGTTTCAGAAGGGCCGTGGGATGGCGCTGACGATAAGGGAAAACAGGGAGGTGGGGCCTGTGCCCCGACCGGGAACGGAACCCTGACCTCCTGGTTCCTAGGTCAGCGCTCACCACTGAGCCACCCAGGCCGGGCTCCCCTTGCTCCTAAGGACCCGTGCCAGGTGGGAGGCAGGATGGGACGCCGCTCAGCCCCGGCTCCCGGAGGCCCGGCGTCCGGCCTCGGCGCTCTGTGCGGCATGTTTTATTCAGCGTGCACCTCTGTCTCCCCGAGTCCCGCCGCACCGCCCCCCTCCCCGCGCAGCCTGCCTGCCGCCCCGGGCGCCCCAGGCTCCCTCCCTCCCTCCCTCCCTCTCTCCCTCCCGGTGCGAAATGCAAATGCCATTCACTGTAATCGGCGCGATGTCCCAGGCCCTGCTTCCCAGCTTTTTAATTATTTTTTAATTTCACTTGTAAATTGCCGCTGACACTCCGGGCTCTTCCATATTCCTCCGGGCGCGGCGGCGTCTTTCTAAGTTTTCTCCGAGGCTGGAAACTGTAATTAAAATCAAAACAAAAACAGCAACAACAAAACTTCATTTCTGGCCCCCCCCCCGCCCCGAGGAGGAGGAGGAGGAGGAGGAGGAGGAGGAGGAGGAGGAGGAGGACCCGCCCGCCCCCAGACCACCGTCACAGTGTCTCCCCCCCTCCCCCCCCCCCGTGTCCGTCACGGTCCGTGACCCGGTGACAGAGACGCGGCGATGGGTTGCCTCCCACACGTGCCCCTCCCGAGCCCTGCAACTGAGGGACGTGCCCTTGACCGGGAATCGAACCTGTGTGTGTGTGTGCTAACTGGCCAGGGCCCGGTGGTCACCCGCCCCAGGTCCCTCTTCTCTTTCGCTTGAGTGTAAAAGTCTGTCCCCGAACCCAGAACCTTCCGGAAGGGTTCCCTGGGCCGCGGTGAAGGAGGACATGACAGACTGACAGGTGGGGGCGGGGGTGGCTACGGGATATTTGCAAACCACACCTGGGTCCCCGGCTCGTTCCCCACCGATGCGTTTTCTAAGGAAAACGATGCCTCCAGCCCGGCCGGCGTGGCTCGGCGGCTGAGCATCGGCCCTAGGAACCAGGAGGTCAGGGTTCGATTCCGGTCAGGGCACAGGCCGGGGGGTCAGGCTCCATCCCCACCAGCAGGGGGCGGGCAGGAGGCAGCCGGTCCAGGATTCTCTCTCATCACGGATGCTTCTCTCTCTCCCTCTCCCTTCCTCTCTGACATCAATAAAATATATATTTCAAAAAAGAAAAATGATGCCTCCACGTTGGGGGGAGGCGTAAGGAGGGGAGTGCGGAGTGTGCACAACCTTCTCCAAATGCAGCTCCCCCGCCCCCCACATAAACCAGGGCCACTCCGCAGGGAGCATGGAGAGGGGCGGGGCTTAGCCACGGGAGGGGCGGAGCCTGGTGTACACTCAGGGGCCCGAGTGGCCGCTCCTGCTGTCATTCTTCCCATCTGCCTTGCTGTCCCCACGTGTTCAGTGGCCCCCATCAGCCCCCCCATCAGCCCCCCCATCAGCCCCCCATCAGCCCCCATCAGCCCCTCCATCAGCCCCCCATCCCATTAGCCCCCTCTCCCATCAGCCCCCGGGCTCATTCCGGACAACGTGGATACAATGTAACAGAGACGCGCCCGAGGTGGATACAATGTAGCGGAGACGCGGGCAGGTGCAGGCGGGCCGCCCCCTCCTCTCACTCCGCGCTGGGACGGATGGAGCCGTTGCCATGGCAGCCGCCACACGTGGAGCGCTCCCGCCTGCCGCAGCGGCTGCCCTGGAACCTGACAGACTTCACGCCGTCTCCAGGAATGCACAGTTTGGCAGGAACCCGCCAGGTTCTGCGGTGATTAAAGATGTTCCAACGTGTGCGCAGCCGTCCTCCTCCCGCCTGGAACCCCCCCCCCCCCGCCCCAAGGAGGCATCAATGCGGTTTAAACACAAAGGACGCGTTTGTTGGGGGGGGGGGTCAGCTGCTGCTCCTGGGGGGTGATTGGGGGTGCATTGCTCCTGGGGGGTGTTTGGGGGTGCTTTTCCACGTGGGTGTGGCTCCCCCCTGGGTCTCCAGAGAGAGACCGGGAAATGGGGCCCCAGCTCGGCCCCCCATAGGGGGCACACAGGAGGCAGCCCCTCTATGCTTCACACTCATGGGTGTTTCTCTCTCTCCCTTCTTTCTCCTCTCTCTATAAAATCAATAAAAATATACACACACGGGGTGGCCAGCTTATGATGGTCTCTGAACGCATAACCACCTGGCCACTCAGTGTCTATCCTACAGAATAAAAGGCTAATATGCACATTGTCCCCTCGACCAGGAGTTCGACCGGCAGGCAGGCCGGCCAGCCGCCCGTAATAACCTGCCTCTCAGTGTGTGTCCTGCTGTGGGAGCCCCTTTCACGCCCCCCCCCCCCCCCCCCGTGGCTCAGGGTTCCGGTCCGGGGTGCGGGCTCTGGAGGAGGCCGCACACAAACGAGAAGAGACTGGAGAAAAGCATTAACGTGGGGAACGGGGGCCAGGCGGGAGCCCACCTCCCGGGGGAGGACTAGGCCTGGCTCTGGCTTTCCCGTCCCTTCATTGAGATTAAAATGATAGGATCCACCGTATCCGCCGGGCAGGAGCCTCCGATCACAGCCCATCAGTGATGTAGGACTGACAGGCGGGGCTGCCTCACTGCCAACGTCTCCTCATTAGCTCTGACCCTGCAGAGCGATTACGGTCGATCAGCCCTCCGACTCCCCGTCCACAGCTCTCTGTGATTAAACAATGATCGGCTCCCGTCCTATAGAATAAAAGCCTCATCTGCAAATGGTCCCCTAGACCAGCAGGCCGGCCGGCCGACCGCCCACGTCCCCTCCCCCGACCAGGCTGGCGGGCCCCACCCACGCACGCATTCCTGCACTGGGCCTCTAACACACACACACACACACACACACACACACACACACACCCCGAGCGGCCAGTTATCCTGCGTCCAGAGATCATCGCCATCGGCCTCTCCGTGTCTATTTTCACAGGAGACGGTTGGGAGCCCCCACCCGCCTGGAGGCCGCCCGCCCGGGCGGTTTCCCATGACCCATCGGGGCAGCTCCACGCCGGGCTCCGCCCTCACGGGCCACCCAGCCTCCCGCCGTCCACGGTCTCTCCGTCCGTCTGTGTCCTCCGGGGGCTCAGCCACCAGCGCGCCCGTCCCTCTCGGTCCGCGGATGCCCCGGCACGGACAGGGGCCAACGGTGCCGCTTGGGGCTGGGTGTGGCATCGGCGAAGGCGGGGGGCTCCTTCCCTCCCCGCCGAGGCCCGAAGCCCCCCACCGGGCCCCGGGTCCGAGGGGCCCAGGTCCGAGGGGCCCCGGGT
>NC_140521.1:792113-814434 GCF_964339955.1 Pipistrellus hanaki
GGGGGAGGGTTTCAGGCTGGGGGGAGAGGGAGGGGGAGCCCCCAAAGGCCCTGCGGCTCTCGGGTCGGCAGGAGGCAGAGCCGGTGCCCCCCACATTCCCGCGGGATGCGGCCGCATGGCCTTGGGGGACACAGCCCGCCTGGCAGGGCCTGGGCGGGTGTGTGTTTAAAACCCGGCCCTGGTCCCAGCCAGCTGTGTCCCCCAAACCCGCTGGTCCAGGAACGCTCCCGGGGGCGGGGGGTGCACCCCGTCTCCCCCTCCCCCCCCAGACCCCGCCGTGGCTCCGAGCGGCCCCCTCCGCCCCGCCCGCTGTCTCCGGGGGCCGGAGGTGTTTTGTTCCTTCTCCTCAGACTAATTTAGCTCGGGGCCTCTATGTTTTAATTAGAGCGGCAGCCCCATCAATATTCATCGACACAGGCCGTTCCCGAGCGCGGGCGGCGGCCAGGAGCGCGGCCGAGGGGTCCCGGCCCGGAGGGAGCTCACGCACGCTCGGCTCCGGGTCCCGGACGAGGCCCTCGGGGTGTGGGGGGCTCTGCGGGGGGGAGGGGGCTGGGGTGCAGGCTGAGCAAGCCCTCCCCTCCCCCGCCCAGCGACGCTGTGTCCACGCCCCTCGCTCCGTCTCCCCCAGCAGCCGGCACCCTGGCCGGCACCCACGTCTGTCCGGGAGGGAACTCGGGGTTCTGGAGGCTTCTGCTCGAGCACGAGGGAAGCTGGATTGGGGGTGGGGGGGGATTGGGGGTCTGAGCTGGCGGGCCTGGCTTTGCCTGGCTGTTTTGATAAGCGGGGACAATGAAAATGTATTTTTTTTTTAAACAGACAGAAAAAAACAAATACCCCAGCGGAAACCCGGGCGGGACAGGGTCACAGCAGGACGGGGTCACGGCAGGACGGGGTCACAGCGGGCTGTGTGGCTCCGTTCAGCCCGGTCCGTCTGTCTGATTCAGGGGGCGGGAGCCTCATGGGGTGTAACAGTGACGGACGCACTCGCTGTGTCCGTGTCCGGGAGAGGGGACTGGGAACCGGAGATGGGGGTCTCTGGCTCCTGGGCGGCCTTTGGGGTTCACAGGAGGGAGAGGCTGGCCCGGCCCTGAGGCCTCCGGGCTGGGGAGGCGCCCGGGGCCCCACCAGGGGGCACCGCGGGGCTGTGATGTTTGTGTGTAAATGGCTTGTTTTTGCCGTGGCCTCCGCTCAGAGGGACACAGCGCTGAGTCCTCAGAGGACCTTTCCGGCGTTTTCTTCGGAAAACACTTAGGCTGCGCCCGCCCCGCCCGAGAAGCCGGTGCGGATGGCGAGGCGGCCGCGGGGAGAGACGGGGGGCGGGGCCTGGACACCCGGGGCGGGGCAGCCGAGGGGACTGGCCGAGCCGTCACCTCCCCACAGCGGGGAGAGCGGGGCTCCGTTCGGGCTGCTTTAAACAGCACAAAACGTTTAAAATTATTTTTCACCAACGAAACCGATGCCTCTCGCTCTCACTGGGAGCTGTCACAGCCTGGAGGCTGCTGCCCGGCTCCTTGGAAAAGGGCAGCAGGTTGCACACCGATGGTGGGGGCACCCTCGCTGTTTCTCGCCCTGGACCTATCGCGGCGATACTGGGGTTTGTGTACCTGATGCCGGCAGAGCCGATGCGAAATAACACACCGGGCAGAGGCGGTCCTAAGCAGCGAGTGGGCAGAGGTGATGCTAAGTAGCTGCAGTCGGGGCTTAATTCCTGGAAAGAAACAGCGATGGCGTCAGCGAACGCGCCAGTGACGGAGGGGCCAGCGTGCGCCTTCCGGACACGGACCACAGACGTGACTGAGTGTGTCTCCTGGGCCTCGCCCGTGGGGAGTTACCTCCGCTGGGGGGGTGCACCCCCGTGGCCCCCGTGGCCCCTCCCGTGGCCCCTCCATGGTCCCCTCTCTGCCGCTCCCTCTCCGTGGCCCCTCCTGTGGCTCCCTCCCGTGGCTCCCTCTCACCTGATGTTTCCGTAAATGACACAACAGCCCGCGAAGACGTATTTCCCCAAATTCGGCTCCGGATAACTCCCAGCTGAGAACGGGTTTGCGCAGATGGAACTCATTGAGCACAGAGCGTTCGCATTTACCCGAAATGGACTCCCAGGAGCCGAGAGCGACTGCTAATGGGAGAGAGCCATCGATAGCGGAGAGGAGGCAAAAGGGCACCCGCACAGGCAGGGGGGCGCGGGGGGCGGGGAGGCCGAGGGGAGAGGGCGGTGGTGTGTCCGCCAGCCACGCGGGGACGGCTCGGACCTCCCTGCTGAGCTGGCTCCGTACGGAAAACGCAGACGTCACCCTTCGGGGTCCCGGGCCCTCGCCAGATCTCGCCGCACGCAGAGACCCCGGGTTAATTCCCGTTAGATGGGCCCCGAGTCCCACTCCCCCCATGCCCCTTCAGGAGGGGACAGGAGTCAGGTGACCGGACGTCCCGCTCTTTACCCATCTGTCCCGCATCCCGCGGCGTCTTAAAAAAGTCCCGATTAAATCGATTCGATTAAATCAGGACTTTTTTAAGACACCGAGGGACGCAGGACAAATGGTTAAAAAGCGGACATCTGCCAAATCCAGTGTTGCTCAGTGGATGGACCTTGGTTGCGGGCACATCCCCGGTGGGGGGTGTGCAGGAGGCAGCTGATGGATGTTTCTCTCTCACCAATGTTTCTGACTCTCTATCCCTCTCCTTTCCTCTCTGTAAAACATCAATAAAATATATTTAAAAATGTTTTTAAATCGGGACGTCTGGCCACCTTACACGAAGGCCTGTTCGGCGGGCGGCCTCCGTGACGGACGCCCGGCCCCGGAGCCGCCGTCCATCCATCCTCCCGCGGACAGAGGTCAGGGGCGGGCCGTGGCCGTGACCCGGCGTGGCGTCCGCGGTGACAGGAGCACGTCTCGTCCGGCGGCTGATGGATGGGCCGTCGCTCTCCCCGAAGGGAAGTGAAATACGGGAGCCGCTTTGGAAAACGTATCCCCGGGGAGGGAAGCGCCAGGGACAGCCCGGGGTGTGTGTGTGTGTGTGTGTGTGTGTGTGTGCTGCGAGTTCCATAAGCTTCTCTCTGGACGAGGCCGCCAGTCACTTGTGTATGTGTGGTAGTATATGTTGTATGTGCTTGTGTGTACATGTTTGTGTATATGGTGTATGTGTGCAGGTGTGCCTCTGTATGCGTGTGTGCATGTTTGTGTGTATGGTGTATGTGTGTGCGTGTGTGCCTCTGTATGTGCGTGTGTGTACATGTTTGTCTGTATAGGTGTGTGTCTCTGTATGTGTGTATGTAGATGTTTTGCGTATAGTGCGTCTCTATGTGTGCTTGTATGTATATGTGCGTCTCTGTATGTGCTTGTGTGTACATGTTTGTGTGTATGGTGTACGTGTGTGCATGTGTGTCTGTATGTGCGTGTGTGTCTCTGTGTGTACATGTTTGTGTGTATAGGTGTGTGTGCATGCGTGTGTACATGTTTGTGTGTGGTGTATGTGTGTCTGTATGTGCGTATGTGCGTGTTTGTGTGTATAGGTGTGTGTATGTGTGTCTCTCTGTGTGTATGTACATGTTTGTGTGTATATGTGTGTGCGTGTGCATCTTTGTATGTATGTGTGTGTGTGTGTGCATGTGCACGCACCTGTTGTTTACCCCCCACGGAGCACATCCTGGATGTTCCGTCTCTGCCAGAGAAGCAACCTGAGCGTTTTGCTGCTGGAGGTACGGCGGGCGGTGCGGCTGCTCGATGGAAATATCGTTCTATTTATTCCCTTTCCCCTCCATCCGGGCACATGGCAGGCCCGGCGGCAGCTGTTCCCTCCGCAATTTCCTTTCTGTGCGTATCGGCGCTATTTTTGGGTTTCGGATTGGATGCAGAAAAAGGACGCTCACACAATGCTCACAGAAATACCGCAGAGGGGTGTGAGCGCGCGCCCTTCAGAAGTTAACTCCTTCCATCCCCGGAGGGCCCGGCTCCAGAGAGAGTAACAAGCCACACGTCTGACCTGGGCGCTGTGTAAAAGTGACCCGTCAAATAGAGCTTCTAGTGAACACTCAAATAATCCTCACCTGGGGACATGCTTTCGTTGGTTTTTAGGATGAGAGGAAGGGAGAGGGAGAGAGGGAGAGAGGGAGAGAGAGGGAAAGAGAGAGAGAGGGAGAGAGGGAGAGAGGGAGAGAGAGAGAGAGAGAGAGAGAGGGAGAGAGAGAGAGAGAGAGAGAGAGAGAGAGAGAGAGATGCATTGACCAGCTGCCTCTTGCACAGGCCCTGACGGGGATGGAACCCGCCACCTTTGGGTATATGGGGTATCTGGCCGGGGTGACGCTCAGATCGTAAAGAAACCTCTTGTCCGATCCAACACACCGAACCCCCCCACAGGCCTGTCTTCACCAAACCGAAACCTCCATGTACAGTGTTTTTCCCCCACATGTGGTCTATTTTGCCAAAATGTGTTAAAAATAACAGCGAGTTGCTAACAGCAACAGAATCACCTGTTGATTTAATGATACACAGACCTCGGTTACGCCCCTTTTTAAAGGAACAGGGCGCGCATGTTCACACAGGACACGCGGACGGGAATCTTGTGGGTTAAACCGGAAGTCTGTCCATTCGAGCGAGGGGCGTCCATGAGGGCTGGACGCCCATTTTGCTTGTTTGTTTGTTTACTTGCTTGCTTGCTTGCTTGTGGTTTTTTAAAATATATTTTATTGATTTTTTACAGAGAGGAAGAGAGAGGGATAGAGAGCTAGAAACATCGATGAGAGAGAAACATCGGTCAGCTGCCTCTTGCACACCCCCCACTGGGGATGTGCCCGAAACTGAGGTACATGCCCTTGACAGGAATCGAACCTGGGACCCTTCAGTCCGCAGGCCAACGCTCTATCCACTGAGCCACACCGGTTTCAGCTGGACGCCCGTTTTACAGGTTGGCCTTCTGAAGGCGCGGGCCTGAGAAACGGACAGATCCCTCCGATTGCCTGTTTTCACTCCCGCAGACACGTCTGTGTCGTTGCAGCTCAGTGTGTGTGAGGAGTTTGATCTCACAGGGAAGTTTCTGTAGGCGTTCCGGGAACTTTAAGTTGACACCGACAGGTCTAGCACATGCTCACTGGTGACCGGGAGTGAACGCAGGCCCCCGGGGGGCGGGGCCTGGCCCACGTGGGAACATGGGGCGGAGCGAAGGCCGCGGCCGCCCAGTCACGTGAGCCATGCCGCGGGGTCACGTGCGCATCACTAACCCAGCGTGGACAAGCGCTGGCTGCTGGGCTTCACTGTGAGACAGGACGTTTGTTTACGTCGGCGAAATCGCGACAGTGTTTTCCCCCAACATATGGTCCGTTCGGTAAACTGTTAAAAATAACAGCAAATTAATAGCCAACACACACATAACCTGTTAATTAAGTATAAGCACATCTCCGTTACAATGAACAGCGGGTGAATTTTCACATTCGACATCAGATGGGAAATGTGGTTGAGTCCGGATCTGTAAAATCGAGGGTTTGCTGTATGTCCTGGTGAGGGCCCTAGCGGGTGTGGCTCAGTGGATGGAGCGTCGGCCTGAGGTCTGAAGGGTCCCGGGTTCGATTCCGGTCAAGGGCACGGACCTCAGTTGCAGGCCCCTCCGCAGCCCAAGCCCTGGTCGGAGCTGGTACAGGAGGCAGCCCATCGATGTGTTTCTCTCACATCGGTGTTTCTCTCTGTCTCTCCCTCTCTCTCCCACTGTCTCTAAAAATCAATGGGAAAATATCCTTGAATGAGGATTAATAAAAGAAAGGAATAAAGAAGAGAGAGAGAGAGAGAGAGAGAGAGAGAGAGAGAGAGAGAGAGAGAGAGGAGGAAGGAAGAGAGAGAGACTGGGGGTAGGACTGACCCTATGACTTGGGGTGTGGGGTTGACCTGCGTTGGGATCAGCTTGGGGTGCTGTGTGGTTTTAACGAAAAGGAACAGCCAGGGCTGGCTCCCCTCCCGCTCCGGAGGCCCTGTCCCCGCCGCTGGCCGCTCCGCCCCCTCGGACAGCTCAGGCCACGCGAGCCTGCCCGTCGCCGTGGCTTTAAGAGCGAACGGAATAGGAAACTCAGGTTCGACTCCCACCAGCCCTTCACCGCGACCCGCGGGCACTGCGCTGGCAGATGTAAGCCCGAATAAATCCGCCTAACAGAGGAGGGAGAGGAGATAAATCCGGGCCTGGGAGGAAGAAATATGTGGGTTTTACGGAGAAACGTAAATCAGCGGCGGCGGCGGAGTTACTTATCTCAGCCGCGGACGGGAGGGGGCGTGCGGCCGGGAAAGGCCCGTAAATCAGGGTAATTGTGCCCGTTCCTGCTCTCCGGCTCCGCCACCTCCTGACAAAACTTTTAAACGCGGAGAGATAATTTTCCTTTTATTTCCTTCTTCTTTTTTTTTTTTTTTTTTCCATCGGAAACCTTTTATCCGCCGCCCAGCCGCCCTCGGTGCCGGCGGTGTCTCTCCTGAGGAAGGTGGCACCGGGCTGGTGCGGGCGGAGCGGCCGGCGGACATAAATCACCGTTTGTGCGGCTGAGCGGGGACGGGCCGCGAACCGGCGATAGATCAGGATTAAGACCACGCGCCGGGTCCGATGGCAGGGGCGGCCCTCCTCCGAGCAGCCAGGCCTGCGGGCGAGGAGGGCCGGACTGATCATGTCCCTGAAGCCACGTCCCGGGTCCGAGGAGGGCGTTAGGAGGCCGAGTCCTTGGTTCCTTCCAAGGAGCCGGGCGTCTGTGAGTGAGATCCGCGCCTCCCACCGCGCCCGCGCCCCGAGGGTGCCCGGGCCCTCGCCTGGGCATCCGGGGCACGGAGTGACGGTCTGGGTGACGGATGGAGAGCCACAGCCTGATACAAGCCTGGATTCTGTGCCTGAGGCCTGGGCCCCGGGACCATCTTCCTGTGGTTCCCCTTTCCTCACCGCGAAAGCACATTCCCAGGTTTTGTTTTATTTATTTATTTTAAAATATTTTATTGATTTTTCACAGAGCGATGCCGCGGGGCGGGCGGGGCGGGGCCGGGTCCCGCTGCCGCCGATAACCGCCACGGCGCTGGGCGGGCTGTGCGGGGGCCGGGCCGGGGCGATGGGCGGGCTGTGCGGGGGCCGGGGGGCCGCGGCGCCGGGCGGGAGGGAACCCTTAGCGGAGGAACGGCCGGGCTCTGGCAGCTGACGGCGGATGGACCCTCCGCGTGTGCTCATTACGGAGATTTATGGTTTTCCGCCCGGGAAACTGTCGGCAAAGCAAGAATAAGGTCACGCACGCTCGTCCGCAAGGTAAACGCTACCTTTTCCCAAGAAGAAGGAAAATGAGGGAGGAAGGGAGTTCTGATCGCTCCCCGCGGGGGGAAAGTAGGACAGGGGCGGGGCCACGGCTGGGGGGTCCCGGCGGAGTCAGAGGGGACTTTGCTCGGAGCACTGATGCCCCCAAAATGGACTTCAGACGGAAATAAAAGCAGCGTCTGCTGAGAGAGACGTGGCCGCCTGAGCTTCCGGTTAAAATAGCCCGGCAGGTTCCAGAGACGGGCCGAGGGTCGCCCGCCGACACCGTGGGCCCAGCCCTCGAGGGTGGTTTGGCCTATTTTCCCTGAGACTTTATTTTTTAAAATATATTTTATTGATTTTTTACAGAGAGGAAGGGAGAGGAATAGAGAGCCAGAAACATCCATGAGAGAGAAACATCGATCGGCTGCCTCCTGCATGTCTCCCACTGGGGATGTGCCCGCAACCAAGGCACGTGCCCTTGACCGGAATCGAACCCGGGACCCTTCAGTCTGCAGGCCGACGCTCCATCCACTGAGCCACACCGGTTCTGGCATGGGGCAACGTTTTTATAAAAAGCGTCTGCCGTGCTCAGCAGCCTTCACTGGCCTCTCCCCAGGTCTCATGCAAGGAATGCGGCCGTGAGAGACAGGGCTGCCAGGAGCAGCTGGTCGCCTGGGCGGTTATTCATTGTCTGTAACAGGCCCCCTTTCACGCCCCATGCCCCGGACGCCCACTAGATGGCGCTCACAGACCAGCGAGCGGCCACACCGGCCCTGCGCTCCCCTCCCCCGAGGGCTCCCTGGACCCCCGCCAGGGCCCCCGGACCCCACGGCCCCTCCAGACACACCGAGCCCTGATTCACCAAAGCATGGGGAACCGAGGCTCCGACCTGCAGCCCCGCCAGGCGCTCGGCTCGGCACCCGGCCCTGGACCCCGGCCCTGGCTCCTAACACCGAGCACCTGGCCCCTACGAAAGGGGGTGGGGGTGGGGGTGGGGGATGGGGGGTGGAGGTGGAAGGTGGGGGTGGGGGTGGGGGATGGGGGTGGAGGTGGAAGGTGGGGGTGGGGGTGGGGGATGGGGGGTGGAGGTGGAAGGTGGGGGGAGGCTGGTATGGAACCCGTCAGGGCATGGATCACGCGACATCAAGATCTGATAGGTTTTGGGACGGCAAAGAGATGAGGTTAACGAAACCCCTTTGACCAGAGTCGGGCCCAGCTCTGCCCCAGAGGGGGGACCGGGCAGCCCCTGTGAGGCTGGCGTGGCCTCCGCCCGGCGGGCGCGGCTCTGACATGGGCACAGCTGTCCGTGTCCCGCCGGGCGGACCTGACCTCGATAGCACGGAGCGGCGGGCGCATCGGAGCGATCGGCGGGAGACGCCGTCTGGGGCTCGCCCGCAGCTCCGTCTGCTCCCATCTCCGAGGACTCGGCCGTGTGATGCTCCCGGCTCGCGGGAGGTTTCCCCGAGATTCCCCCGGGGAGCTGGGTCAGAGGGCGCCGGGTCAGAGGGTCAGAGGGCGCCGGGTCAGAGGCACCCGGTCAGGGGGCGGCAGGTCAGAGGGCGGCAGGTCAGAGGGCGCCGGGTCAGAGGGCGCCTGGTCAGAGGGCACCCGGTCAGGGGGCGCCAGGTCAGAGGGCGCCAGGTCAGAGGGCGCCGGGTCAGAGGGCGCCGGGTCAGAGGGCGCCGGGTCAGAGGGGTGGGAGATGGAACTGGAAGGGTTGGCTACGCGTGGAGGCACCCTGGGGTCTGGGAGGCCCTTCGAACCCTGTCCTCCGTGGGACCCAGAATGTCCTCCTCTCGGCCGACGGCCCCTCGTCTGCCCGGGGGCTCAGAACAACATCGAGGAGCTGCCACTGGGGATGTGCTCACAACCAAGGTCTATGCCCTTGACCCGAATCGAACCCGGGACCCTTCAGTCTGCTGGCGACGCTCTATCCACTGAGCCACACCGGTTTGGGCTGAAGGCTTCTCTTGGTGCGTGTGTCTCCAGCATGATGAAGTCGGTCCCGGGAAGGCAGGCCGCGCACACGCTCAGAGGCGGGCGGGCGAGGAGGGAGGATCTGGATTAATACCCACCAGCTGTGCCGACAAGCACAGCCGCTCCCCGGCGCTTCCTTTCCGCAGCCCAGGCTTCAAACACTAATCATCGGCGGGGGCGGCGGCGGTGACTGGGGTTGTAATCAGCGATCTCCGATCCATTGATCCTTCCAGACGCCGATGAGGAGGAAGCGATGAGTCATCCATGGGGGGGGGGGCGTACAGGGTCCCGCCCCGGTGCCTCTGTCCCCCACGTGGGCCTGTGTGTCTGGGATTTCAGAGGAGAGAGGGAGAAACACCCGTGATGAGGGAGAATGGCTCAGTGGGTAGAGCAACAGGCCTGGGGATTGTAAGGTCCCAGGTTCAATTCCGGTCAAGGGCATGTGCCTTGGTTGCGGGCACATCGCCAGTAGAGAGTGTGCAGGAGGCAGCTGGTCGATGTTTCTAGCTCTCTATCCCTCTCCCTTCCTCTCTGTGAAAAATCAATAAAATATATATATATATATTTTTTTTTTAAAAGATACAAAAATACCATCAATTGGGTCAGGCAGCACCAGGTGCCAACCAACCACACCCCCGCCCCCTCCCCCCTCGCCACAAGGTGGGAGGGCACTGCCGTGTGCTCTGCTTCCCGCCAGCAGCTCACTTCACGGAAAATCACCATCGGCAGCAGCTGTCAGCGCTCAGCGGGGTGAGCCGGTGGGCGGGGCCGGGCAGACGGCCACGGGGCTGGTGACACTGTTACATCTTCTGCTACATTGTATCCAGCGGCCGGGCTGGTAACATTGCATCGGAGGCCGGGCTGGTGACATTGGGTCCAGAGGCGGGGCTGGTGACATTGTATCCAGCATCCGGGCTGGTGACATTGTGTCCAGCGGCCACAGGCCTCGCTGGGGGCCTGTCCGGCGGGCAGTGTCCTGGGCGGGGCTGTGGCCTCCGTCTGTGTCCAGGAAGCTCTCCATCGCCGAGCAGCGGGTCTCCGAGAGGAGAGACCCGGCCGGCCCCAGAGCACCCACCCGCCGGGGAGGCGTCGGGGCTCAGGGTCCTGTTTTTGACGAAGGAAGAAGCCGCCGTCAGCTCTGAGGCCTGAGTGAGCGTCTCTCCGGAGCTCAGAGGCGGTGAGCTACGAACGGAGGCATTTCCATCACAGTTTCACGGCGGGCGAGTGCCCACAGACGCTCCCCTCGGCCTCGAACCCGGCCGCGGCGGCGCCCGCCCGCCCGCCCGGCCGCCGCCATAAATAACTCGCGGGTCAGACAGGTAGGACGCGGCGGAGATGGATGGCGCGGAGGAATCCCAGGGCTTCCAATTTACCTGTGTGCGCGCCGGGGATAAATCTCAATTTGGGGCGACAGCAACCAAGTTATTCTGGGTCACAGACTGCCATAAAACTTCGACGTCTTTTTATTTCTGTTCTGCTGAAATAAGCAATGGGAATTTTCCTTGCTGTTTCCTGTTATTCTGATACACATCCTCTCTCTCTCTCTCTCTCTCTCCAAAAGTTGTTTTTTCCTTCCTGGCGTATCTTTAAAAGAGCTGCTGGGCCCGGCTGGTGTGTCTCAGTGGTTAGGCATCCACCTGTGAACCAGGAGGTCAGGGTTCAATTCCCGGTCAGGGCACAGGCCCCGGGTGCAGGCTCCATCCCAAGTGTGGGGCGTGCAAGAGGCAGCCGGTCCGTGATTCTCTCTCATCAGGGATGTTTCTCCCTCTCCCTTCCTCTCCTGACATCAATAAAAATTTGTTTTAAAGAGAGAGAGAGAGAGAGAGAGAGAGAGAGAGAGAGAGCGCTGCTGGCGGTCCTCTGACCTTGGAGAATACCTGGATTTTTGTTGTGTGGGGTTTTTTAGGGACCTGTGTGTGTGTGCATCTGTGTGTGCATGTGTGTATATGTGTGTGTGTGTGCATCTGTGTGTGCGCGCGCACGCACATTCCCTCGGCAGACTTTGCCATTTCGCCGAATCCGATACCTGCCCCGGGAAGGAAGGTGATTATGAATTATGGATCGCCCGCGCGCAGCAATAAGAATTAGCTGCGGGCCCAGGTCCAGAGGCGGGCGGGTTTGTGACGGGCCGGCGGTGATGAATGATTTATAGGGCCTGCTGGATGGATCAGCAGAACCCGCGAATGAGGATTTGTTAGGTCAAATAAATTAAATCGCAATGAAATAGATTGCTTCTTCATGAAAAATTAAAATGCATGAGCGCCGGCCGGGACGCCCGCCGCCGACACCTCCGCGCGGAGGCTTCTGCCCCAGCGGGGCGGGGCGTGGTCCGCCCGGAGTGAGAGGGCTCCGGGCCGCCCGCCTGCGGGGAGCGGGGAGCGGAGCCGCGGAAGCCCCAGCCGCCACTGCGTGTTCTCTCCGTGACTGGACCCGCGGTCGGCAAACTCATCCGTCCACAGAGCCAAACGTCACCGCACAACGATGGACATTCCTTTGGAGAGCCCCATTTTTTTAACTTAAACTATGTAGGTAGGGTAGGTGCATGGTTAGTAACTTAGTTAAGATACTCCGGAGCTGCCCTTTGCTAAACACTCAAAGGGCCAACGAGCCGCAGGTGGCTCGAGAGCCGCAGTTTGCCGACCCCTGGGTTAGGCTCCTATGCATGCACACAAGTCCTTTGGTTGATCTCTCCCCCTCACCACCCCCCCCCCCCCCCGCCTTCCCTCTGAGGTTGGACGGTCTGATGGATGCTTCCCTGTCTCCGGGTCTGTTTTTGTTCAGAAAGCAGACCGGGTGGAGGAAGGAGAAACCCCCCCGCCCAATCCAGGAGGAGCCGCTGTCTGAGGGCACCGCACCTCCGACCCCCAGGCCTGCGCCACGCAGCTCAGAAAAACCACCGGCTGCGGGTCAAAGAGGACCCAATTTATTTTAAATGGCTGTTTTGCATATCTCTTTTTTTTTTATTATTGATGTCAGAGAGGAAGGAAGAGGGAGAGAGAGATAGAAACATCACAATGAGAGAGAATCATGGACCAGCTGCCTCCTGCACGCCCCACACTGGGGATGGAGCCCACATCCCCGGCCTGTGCCCTGACCGGGAATCGAACCCTGACCTCCTGGTTCCTAGGTCCACGCTGAACCACGGAGCCACGAGGCCGGGCTAATAATGTACTTTGCATGTTTGCGTGCTCTTCAGCCTGACCCCATGTAACCAGAGGAACAAAAGGCCGGTGCAGACCCTGCCCACTCCGTGGCCCGGAGCGTGGTCCCTGCCCACGAAGCCGGCGATCCGGGCGTGGGGCCCCGCCGGGCGCCAGGGCAGGCCCGGAGCCCCTCTGGAAGCTGTACTCCGATCGCGTGTCCCAGCCACGCCTCCCCTGTGTGGGTGACCGGTCAACGTGGACAGACATGTGTGCGGACATCGTGTGTGCACACGTGTGTGTGTGCGCGCGTGTGGCTATCGGGGTCACCGCAGTCCGTGGAGAAGCTGTGCTGCGTTACCTGAAGGTCAGGGTGAAAAGCCTTTGGCCCCGCCCCGGCCTCTCCCCGGACCAGGAGTGCAGCGGGCATTGGCTCACACGAGCCCAGGGGGCGGGGCTCTGGGTGCGAACAGCGGATCTCATTCGCCATCTGCCCACTAGCCCGTCCCCGCCTGGGCGGGGCTTCCTGAGAAGGTCCCAGGACTCGCTGCCTGCCCCCCCCCCCAAGTCTTGACCCTGCTGGGGACCCTCCCCCCCCCCCCCCCGCCCTGACCAGGCGGCGCTGATGCAGCGTCCAGCTGGGCTGCTGCCCGGACGATGGGCGCGTGGCAGCACGGGGGGGGGGGGGGTTGCTCAGCGTGACGCTCACTCGCAGGAAGGAGCCCATCGCGGTCTCGCCGGTCAGGAGAGGAAGGAACCCCCACCGCCCTGGCACCCCCGTGAGGGGGCCCGGGGGCCCCGTCTGTGCCCGCGGCCAGGGGACCCGCAGGGAAGGTGGGCGCCGCGGGCGGGTCCAGGGCTGGGAAGGGACCCTCAGTCACTGGGCCGCCGGCGGGGCTCCGTGGCCGCGCGCCCACCTGTGAGCCAGGGGGTCAGGGTTCCATCCGGGTCAGGGCACAGGCCGGGTGCGGGCTCAGGCCCCACCAGCAGGGGGCGTGCAGGAGGCAGCCGGTCCGTGAGTCTCTCTCATCACGGATGTCTCTCTCTCTCCCTCTCCCTTCCTCTCTGGCGTCCGTAAACATGTGTTTTTTTAAAAAACGACCTCTCGCACCTGCTGCTCCGCCCGGGAAGCGCTCCCGCGCGGAGGAACCGCTGATCCCAGCAAGTTGCTCACGGAGCTCAGAACATTGAAATGGGAGCGGATTGGTACACAATTTCAAAACCGCCCGTTCTTTTCACGGCCTTCCGGCCCGCCCCCCCGCCCCCGCCCCCGCCGCTCAGGAAGTCACGGAGCTGAGCGCGCCAGCTGAGCCCGAACCCCTGATTAGGATGCTTTTTCCAAAGCGCAAAACTGCAAGAAGGCACAAAGCTAACCGGGCGATGCTGCACGGCCCGGGCGGCCAGATGTGCGCCTCCGGCTCAGCTCCACGCAGGCGGCGAGCGGGGCAGGGGGCGGAGGCGTGTGGGGGGCAGGGGTGTGGGGGGGACCGAGGTGGGGGGGCAGAGGCATGAGGGAGTCTGTACCCGCCCCTCAATTTTGCTGCGAACCTAAAGCAGCGCTGCAAAGTAAATTCTATTAAAGTATAATAAACCTAGGGTGTGTCACAGGCATAAATGAACTGTCTTTCTCTTTTTTAATCCTCACCGGAGGATATTTTCCCGTTGATTTTTAGAGAGAGGGAAAGACAGAAACATCGATATCAGAGAAACACATCGATGGGTAGCCTCCAGCCCACACCCTGACCGGGGCCTGGGCTGGGGAGGAGCCTGCCACGGAGGTCCCTGCCCTTGACCATGCCCTTGACTGGAATCGAACCCAGAACCCTTCGGCGTGGCTCCATGGTTGAGCGTCGACCTGGGAACCGGGCGGTCAGGGTTCGATTCCCAGTGAGACCATAGTCCCCGGTTGTGGGCTGGATCCCCAGTGGGGGGCGTGCAGGAGGCAGCGGGTCCAGGATGCTCCCTCCTCATGGGTGTTTCTCCCTTTCTCTCTCTCCCTCTCTGACATCAACACAAACACGTAGTTTTTGAAGTTGTGATGAATATATTTGAAAAACTGGGTGACGTGGCCGTAGAGGAGCCTGGGAGTGGGGCCTCCGAAGGGAAAACACGCGGAAATCCCAGAACGGAGCACAGGAGCGCCTGATGTGGAGCGCTCCGCCCCCGGTGACCGACCCCCTGGCGCGGAGTCTGCCCGCAGGGTGGGCGCCAGGGCGGTGACGGAGCGGGAACCCCGCCCCAGATGGTGCCCCATCCGCCCCGCCCCGGCCCTGAGGCTCTGAGACAGACGGACAGGTGTCCGGCCAGCTGACGGCGACCGGAAACCGTTCCCCCCTCCTCCGGCGGCAGCCGATCGGCGCTCAGACCTGTCAGTCCATCAGCCGCGCCCTGATGCGTCCGGACACTAATGAGGCCGAGCAGCCGCGGCTTGGCAGGCGCCGCCGCCCTCCAGCGGAGGCAGGTGGCGGGCAGCGGGGGGCGCTGGCAGAGGCGGGCAGAGGCGGGCGGGATCCGGCCTCCCGCTGCGGGGGCGGGGGGGGGGAGCTGGCTGAGCAGAGACAGCTGACGGGGTGGACACCGGACACGCAGATGTGGGGGTGGGGGGGGGCCTGGCGCTCTCCTCTCTCTCCTCCCACATTGGGGGTGGAAATACCAGCCTCCTGCCTGGCAGCGCCCCCAGACCCCGTCAAGGTCATTCCCGGGCACGTGGAGCGCCCCCCCCCGTCCCCCCAGCACAAGGCGGTATTTTGGGGGCCCACGGCGTGGCTCAGGGGTTTGAGCGCCAACCTAGGAACCAGGAGGTCACGGTTGGATCCCCGGTCAGGGCACAGGCCTGGGGTTCGAGCTCCATCCCCAGTGGGGGGCGTGCAGGAGGCAGGCGGTCCATGGTTCTCTCTCATCATGGATGTTTCCACCTCTCTCTCCCTCTCCCTTCCTCTCTGAAATCAATAAAAAAATTTTTTTTTAAAGAGAGGGAGACTAGACAGCCTCAGCCGGGTCGCTCAGTGGTTAGAACATTAGCCCATGCACCCTCAGAGTCTTGGGTTCGATTCCCAATCCAGAGCGCAGGTGCCGCGGTTGCATGTCTGTGGTTAGACTGTTCAGAATAGAA
Organism: Pipistrellus hanaki; assembly: GCF_964339955.1. NCBI lineage: Eukaryota > Metazoa > Chordata > Mammalia > Chiroptera > Vespertilionidae > Pipistrellus > Pipistrellus hanaki. Next base: position 807,582 of record NC_140521.1, read on the forward strand.
AAAGGGGGGAAAAATAATAGCGGTCCTTTTCTCTCTGTGTGTCAAAGCCAGAACGTCCCTGACCTTGAGCTGCCTCCCCGGAAGCCGCGGGCCTTTTTCTGCTTCTGAACCGTTTCCAGGCGGCATCCCGGGTCCAAGGGCAATGAGCGCGTTCACTGGCCGCGGGGCCGGCGGGCGGGGCGGGCGCCGGAGGTCGGTCTCCTCCGCGTGCCGCTCCGCCACCCTCCGCCTCTGGATGTCAGGTCAGCGGGCCTGCCAGGCCCCGAGCATCTGCCGCCTCATTAACGAGGCGACCGGGCGGGACCCCGCCCTCCGCGCCCGGCAGCGGGCACGCAGCTCAGAAGCCATCAGCCTCAGAAACAATGTGTCCCCGGCCGCGATACAATGTATCGTCAGGCATGAGATGGATACAATGTATCGGGTGCTGAGGTGGATACAATGTATCGTCAGGCGCCGAGGGTGGATCGGCATCTAACGGACCTTAAAGGGCCACATTGTGTCAGCCGCCAGCCCCTCCATTGTTCACGCCTCCGCCTGACGCGGGAGGGGAGGGGGCGTGAGGGGCCGAAACAAGTCCCTGTTACAGAACATGCCGGCACAACCCTGCCTTTTTGGTGGTTTTGTGTGTGTGTGTGTGTGTGTGTGTGTGTGTGTGTGTGTTTTAAAATAAAATTTTATTGACTTCAAGACGAAGGGGGTGGGGGAGAGAGAGAGAAACATTAATAATGAGAGAGAATCACGGACCGGCTGCCTCCTGCACGCCCCACACTGGGGATCCAGCCTGCCACCCGGGCCTGCGCCCTGACGGGGAATCGAACCCTGTCCTCCTGGTTCAGAGGTCTACGCTCACCACTGAGCCACGCCGGCCGGGCTTGGTGGGTGTTTTCCTTTGCAGCACGGATCCTAAACCTCCCCTCCCTGCTGCTCCCCCCACACACACACACACACAGAGGCCGCGGCTGGTGACTTTCCCGCGCTGCCAGCCGCGCATTTTCCGCGCCATTAGTTTCATTGGTCGCAGCCGCTGTGCAGACTCTCTTCCATCGCCGCTGGCCCGCTCCGCCGCGCACTCAGCCAGGCTTCCCATTCGCCCGCCAAACGGCGCCTGGTATCACCACCAACACGGACAGAGAGGAGGAGCGCCCCCGGCCCGCACCCTGGGAATAGCAGCAGGAAGAAGAAAAGACTCACCAGCTATTTTTTAAAAAAATATTTTATTGATTTTTTTACAGAGAGGAAGGGAGAGGGAGAGAGAGCTAGAAACATTGATGAGAGAGAGTCATCGATCAGCTGCCTCCTGCACGCAAACTATTGGGGATGTGCTCGCAACCAAGGTACCTGCCCTTGACCGGAATCGAACCCGGGACACTTCAGACTGCAGGCCGACGCTCTACCCACTGAGCCACACAGGTTTTGGCCATCAGCTATTTTTTTTTTTAAATGTAGATTCGTATCGAGTTCAGAGAGCGAGAGAGAGAGAGAGAAACATCCTGGACCCGCTGCCTCCTGCACGCCCCACGCCGGGATGGAGCCCTTGGCCGGGCATCGAACTCTGGACCCCCTGGTTCCCTGGCCGATGCTCAGCCACGGAGCCACGCTGGCCGGGCCCAGATGTTTCTACCTGGAAGCCCCCTCCCCGGCGGTGTGGGGGAGGGAGGCGTGGGCACAGAGGAGCATCAGCTCAGGTTCCAAGCTCTGCGTCCTGGGGGGGGGGGGGGGGAGGAGCAGGCACAGCGATCGGAAGCCCGCGCCTGGCTCCCGCCGGCCACCTTGGAAGGCTCACCCCGCCCTGAGAGCCAGCTCCTGCTGGCCGCGAGCCACCACCATGGCTCTCCCGCGGCCGCTGGCACCCGAGGCCGGTTTATCGGTAATTGGGTGCCCGGGAGCTTCGTGGGGCGGCCGGGCGGGGAGCGAGGCAGCCAGAGGCGGCTGGGGGCTAACGTCACTGCAAATACACCCCCTCTCCCCCACCTGCCGCCCCCCTGCAAATGGCAAAGCACCACCTCGCGTTCCGTGTCGTTCTTGCTGCTTCGAAAATCTAGGAAAGTCAGCCGAGCTGGCCACTTCCTCCAGGAGACGCTTAATAGAATAATGGATGTCAGCTGTCACTAAAAGCAAAAATACCTGGAGAAGCACAAAAAAACCCCAAAACCATGAGTGATGGGGTCCGGGGCGGGGCCTGGCGTGAGCCGGGAAATGGCAGACGGTGACGGTTTCCGGGTTGTGTCCCTGTGTTAGGATTTTCCCACAGTCCATTCACAAAACAACTTGCAACAGCATTTTTTTAAAACATGAAAGAGCCCAGCCCTGGCCATGTGCCTTATTAGTGAGACGTCATCCTGTGCGTGGAAGGGTTGTGGGTTCGACTCCCAGTTGAGGCGCAGGCCCGGGTTGCGGGCTCCGTCCCCAGTAGGGGGCGTGCAGGAGGCCGCCGGTCTGTGGTTCTCTGTCATCATGGATGTTTCTACTCTCTCTCCCTCTCCTTCTGCCTTCCTCTCTGAAACCAATAAAAATATATTTTAAAATAAATAAATACATAAAAGCGTGATACACAAACCGCCCGCCAGCGGGAGAGAAATTGGTCTGCCATCAGGAGCCGCGGGCTGGGCGGTTACGGATTTTATCGGCGGAGGCTTCATTGGCAGCCAGAGCCTCGGCCGGGAAGGGCCGGGATAATGAGGAGCGGCTGCCGGCGCTGGCGGCAGAGGAGGAGGGAGAGCAGCCTCTGCAGCGCCACCTGCGGCCCCGGCTCCTCAGGCAGAGGGGAGGCCCGAGACCCCGCGTCAGAGGAGCGTGGGAGCGAGGCCTGTCCTCCCCACCCTGTGCACTCACCGCTCCTCTAAGCCGCCCCCTCCCGGCCTCCACCTCCCTACCTCTACTCCTGGCCTCCACCCCCGGCCTCCACTCCCGGCCTCCACCCCTCCCAGCCTCCACTCCCGGCCTCCACTCCGGCCTCCACTCCTAGCCTCCACCCCCAGCCTCCACCCCCAGCCTCCACTCCCAGCCTCCACTCCCAGCCTCCTGGTCTACACCGGCCAGGGATTTCTTTTTTTTTAATTGATTTCAGAGAAGAAGAGAGTGGGGGAGGGAGAGAGAGAAACATCAGGTCACAGCCAAAGCCCCAGACGTCTCCGGCCTCCCGGTCGCTTCCGGAACCCCACGCCCGGGTCGCGCCCGGGTCCCTGAGCCCTGGACCCGGCCGAGCCCCCGCGGGCCTGAGCCGCGCTCGGAGGTTAAAATAGGCAGAGTCCCCGCCCCCGCCCCGCGGTCTGGCCTCGCTCGCAGCAGGCGTGAACCAAATTGTCTCCTAATTCCTCATTAAGCAGCCGCGCGAGGAAACACACAATTAGGCCCATTTGCATGATCAGCTGCCCTCCCCGAGGACGTAAATTACAGTGGAACGCAGACAGAGACGGCGGTGGAGGGGCAGGCGGGGCGGGCAGGGCGGGCTGTGGGAACCCGGCTCCCAGAAGCCCGTGTGTGAGTGACTGGTTCCAGAGGGATCGATATATGACTATGTTGCTGGGCAGATATTAAAACAGCTCACTACAGCCCTGGCTGGGGTTGCTCAGTGGATAGAGCGTCGGAATGCAGGCTGAAGGGTCCCGGGTTCGATTCCCCACGGAGGGCACAGGTCTGGGTTGCAGGCTGGATCCCCAGCAGGGGGCGTGCCGGAGGCAGCCGGTCCATGATTCTCTCTCCTCGTGGGTGTTTCTCTCTCTCTCCCTCTCCCTTCCTCTCTGAAATCCATGAAAATGTGTGTTTTTTAAAAGTCCCATTCTTGCCACAGAACGTCATTAATTTTAACTTGATGAACTAGAGCCGTGGTGGGCAAACTGCAGCTCGAGAGCCACAGGCGGCTCTTGGGCCCCCTGGAGTGCGGCTCTTCCACAAAACACCGCGGCCCGGGCGCGTCTGTGTTGAAGATGTGGTGCTTGAAGAAGTTTAAGTTTAAAAAATGTGGCTCTTGCCGAAACCGGTGTGGCTCAGTGGATAGAGCATTAGTCTGTGGACTGAAAGGTCCCAGGTTCGATTCCAGTCAAGGGTATGTACGTTGGCTGCGGGCACATCCCCGGTGGGGGGTGTGCAAGAGGCGGCTGGTCGATGTTTCTCTCTCATCGACATTTCTAGCTCTCTATCCCTCTCTCCTCCTCTCTGTAAAAAAATCAATAAAATATATTTTTTAAAAAATAAAAGCACAGTCTTTTTTTTTTTTTTTTAAATGTGGCTCTCCAAAGAAATTTCAATCATTGTGCTGTTGGTATTTGGCTCTGTGGACCGATGAGTTTGCCGACCACGGGCCCAGGCCATCTCAGGGTGCTGAACACAGTTCAGGAGGCCGAGGAACCCCACATCTGCACGGAGACGGAGAGGAGATCAGTTCGGACGGCCAGTGAGAAGCAGCGGTTCTCGGCGGCTCCGTCTGACGCTCGGTACGTCATCGCCGAGGAGCCGTCCTGGGACTCCGCTGTGGGACGGCGTCTTTCTTAGCGCCTCCTGTCGCCGTGAGATGCACCCTGCCCCACGAAATAGCCGCCCGGGGTGCGGCCCAGCCTGAGAGGCACCGCTGGGTGTGCCCGCGTCCTGGCCCAAACCAGAGGCTGCAGGGAGGGGGCGCCCGGGTCCGGTGGGCGCTGCCCATTGGCCAACCCCCCGAAGCCAGAAGATAGAGGTCAACTTTATTGGATTTTTATTGATTTCCGAGCAGAGGGGAGGGTGAGAGAGAGGAACATCGATGATGGGAGGGAATCATGGGCCGGCTGCCTCCTGCACGCCCCCTGCTGGGATCCAGCCCGCAGCCCGGGCCTGTGCCCTGGCCGGGAATCGAACCCTGACCTCCTGGGTCACAGGTCGATGCTCAGCCACGGAGCCCCGCCGCCGGGCACGGCCAACGCTCTGAGGCTCCGAGCAGAGCGGAGAGCCGCGGGCAAATGGCGACGGGCAGTCCCCGGTGTGTTTCCCTTTGGGGCGACGAGGGTGGCTCTGCCCGCATCCCCCCTCCCCCCTCCCCCCCCCCCGTGTCACTTCAACTTCCTGCTGAGGGTGCCCGCCTCCCCCACACCCCCACAGGCCCGATGGGGTGGTGCCCGCTGTGCCCCTCGGCGGGAACGTGAGGGCGCCCCACCCGCCCCGCAGGCCCCACCCGCCCCGCAGGCCCCACCGGCCCCGCAGGCCCCACCCGCCCCGAAGGCCCCACCCGCCCCGCAGGCCCCACCCGCCCCGAAGGCCCCACGGGCTCTGCCCTCGGGGAGGCCGGCTCCCGGCCCGCCCGTCAGACGGGGATCCCGGGCGGCTCCGGGCGCTCCGTCTCCCCCGCGGACCTCGGCAATGAGGCTCGATGAGCTGATTTAATTTCACGGGAAATTCATTAGCTGCGTCTGCGCTCAGTAAACACGTAAATGAATGTCGCGCTCCAGAGGGGGGCGGCTCTGTGATCCCCCTCCTCCTCTCGGGGAGCCAGCTCGGTCTTCTCCTGCCTGCTGGCTGGTTCTTCCCCCCACCGCACCCCTCCCACCCCAACCCCAACCCCCACCCCACCCCCCACCCCCACCGCACCCTCACCCCCACCCCCCACCCCCACCGCACCCCCAACCCACCGCACCCTCACCCTCACCCCTACCCCACCCCCATCTCCCCCACCCCTCCCACCCCACCCCCCACCCCACCCCCCACCGCACCCCCACCCCCACCCCCACCCCCACCGCACCCCCACCCCTCCCACCCCAACCCCCACCCCACCCCCCACCGCACCCCCACCCCCCCACCCCCACCGCACCCCCACCCCTCCCACCCCAACCCCAACCCCCACCCCACCCTCACCCTCACCCCCACCCCCACCCCCACCCCCTACCCCCACCCCTACCCCACCCCCATCGCACCCCACCCCCACCCCACCCCACCCTCACCCCCACCCCAATCCCCACCGCACCCCCACCCCCACCCCCCACCCCACCCCATCCCAACCCACACCCCACCCCACCCCCACCGCACCCCCACCGCACCCCCACCCCACCCCCACCCCACCCCCACCCCCACCCTCACCCCCACCCCCACCCCCGGGGCTCCTGTCCGGGAACCACCACGCCCCACGCCTGGGAGCCCGGGTCGGGGCCAGGAACACGCAGGGGCGGCGGCTGCATCACACAGCAGCCCTGTGCGGAGGACACGGGCGCTCACACATGTATGCGTGTGTCCCTCCCCCCCGCCCTGACACGCGTGTGCATAGCCAGGCAGGCGGGCATGTCTGGCTTCCTGCCCCAAAGAACACCAGGCACGCCAGGACACTCGGCACGTCCGTGCCCGGCGGCGGGGCTCAGGGGCGGAGCGTCGACCTGGGAGCCGGGGGGTCAGGGCTCGGTCCCGGTCGGGGCCCAGGCCCGGTGCGGGCTCCCTCCCGGCGTGGGGCGTGCAGGAGGCAGCCTGCAGATGATATTTCTTTTTCTCTCCCGCTCCCTGTCTCTGTCTGAAAAAAAAAATTTTTTTTGAAAAAGCAAACAAGTTTAGAGGCAGCTGGGAGGCTCACAAGAGACCGTTTATTTTTTTAATATATTTTATTGGTTTTTCACAGAGAGAGGAAGGGAGAGGAATAGAGAGCCAGACACATCGATGAGAGAGGAACATCCATCAGCTGCCTCCTGCACACACACACCCCGCCCCCCACTGGGGACGTGCCCGCAACCACATACCCTTGACCGGAATCGAACCCGGGACCCCTCAGTCCGCAGGCCGACGCTCTATCCACTGAGCCACACCGGCCACGCATCGCAGACAGTTTAAGCTCTCGAGGGAGCCAGCGCTGCGGAGAGGACAGAGCGGGGGTGTGAGTTAGAGGAATCCTGAGTGTAACGTGTCT
>NC_140521.1:814534-976707 GCF_964339955.1 Pipistrellus hanaki
GGGGGGGGGGGGGGGGGCGAGGGGGGGGCTCCTTTCTGTCCTGAGATGAAGAACTGGCCCTGACCAGTGTGGCTCAGTGGATAGAGTGTCGGCCTGCGGACTGAAGGGTCCCGGGTTCGATTCCGGTCAAGGGCATGGACCTTGGTTGCGGGCACATCCCCAGTGGGGGGCGTGCAGGAGGCAGCCGATCTGGGATTCTCTCTCCTCCTGGTGTTTCTCCCTCCCTCCCTCTCCCTTCCCCTCTGCAGTAAAAAATACATCCTAAACGAAAGGAAAGAAAAGGCAGCTACAGTGCTACCCATGGCTTCCGCTAACGGGTATTTTCTGCTGAGCGTGGGCCGAGGCGGAGGGAACAGAGGAGTCGTGTGGCTGCCGCTTCCCCGTGGCGCTCGTTCTTGTGTTGGGAGCAGCAGGGGCGCGGGGAGCTCCTGGGGGCACGAGCTCAGCGCTGAGCCCCCTCGGCACCCTCCTGGGGGGGTGGGGGGTCCCCGTGTCCCCCAGCTCCTCCCCGGCGCACAGCCTCCCGCCCCGTCCCCGACGTGGCTCCTCTCCCACGGAAACGGCTCTGATCGGGGCCTTGTTCCTGTGCTTCTCCGTCCGCCGGGCCCCCGGTCTCCCCCCACACACACTCCCCTCCCGGCTCCCCCCCCCCGGGCCTGTGGGCTGCTCTCCGGCCCCACTGGGTGTGGCAGCAGGGAGCCCGCGGGCGGCGGCTGGGAGGTCCCTCCACCCGCACCCCCAGCGCCTCACCACCCCGGACCTCTATCCCCCAAACGCCGACGAGGCTGGGACACAGCAGAACCTGCCTTTTATTTCCGTATCCTGGCCCGAGGACACTGTTATTGATGTTTAGAGAGAACAGAAAGGAGAAATGGAGTGTGTGTGTGGGTGTGTGGGAGAGAGAGGGGGGGGGGAGAGAGAGGGAAAGAGAGAGAGAGGGAGAAAGAGAGAGAGGGGGAGAGGGAGAGAGAGAGAGAGGGGGGAGAGAGAGAGGAGAGAGAGGGAGAGAGAGAGAGGAGAGAGAGAGAGAGAGAGAGAGAGAGAGAGAGAGAGGAGGAGAGAGAGGAGGAGAGGGAGAGGGAGAGAGAGAGAGAGAGAGAGAGAGAGGAGAGAGGAGGAGGAGAGGGAGGGAGAGGAGAGAGAGGAACATCGCTGTGAGGGATGTACTAGTACATTCATTGCCTCCCACATGCTCCCCGGCCGGGGCCGGGGATCGAACCTGCCACCCAGGTGTGTGCCCTGGTCCGCGCCAGGTGACCGGACCGCCGTGACCCCACCAGCCGCCCCTCGGTGCTCGGGCAGACGCTCTGGCCACCGAGAGCCGCGTGTGGCTCGAGAGCCGCGGGTTGCCGCTCTGCTGATGAACGCGTTTGCCGACCCCTGGGACAGGGGCTTAACCACAAGGAACAACGGCCTGTAACTATTGGAATCGAGAGTCTAGGTCAGGGGTCGGCAAACTCATTAGTTAACAGAGCAGCAAACTGTGGCTCGAGAGCCGCAGTTTGCCAACCACTGACAGATGGGCCAGGGATCGCTGGAACAGCCACACCTGCTGTCCTCCGGGACGAGGTGAAGCGTGTTAGGGCCTAATCAGTGAGAGAAAAACAAGCAAATAATGGGAAAATAAAGAGTTCATCATGGCCCGGCCGGCGTGGCTACGAGGTTGAGCATCGACCTAGGAACACGGAGGTCAGGGTTTGATTCCCGGTGGGGCTGAATCTCCGGGGGGGGGGGGTGCAGGAGGCAGCTGATCTCTCTCTCCCTCTCCCTCCCTCTGTGAAATCAGTAAAAACACACATTTTTTAAAGGTAAAGGTGTCATATTTTTCAACTTTGGAGCAACGTTTTCCTTTGGTTCCCACGTGCTGCGGCACGAAAGGACTGAAAACCTCGGCTAAAAAGAAAAAAAAAAATAGCCCTAATCAGTGTGGCTCAGTGGATAGAGCGTCGGCCTGCGGACTGAAAGATCCCGGGTTTGATTCCGGGCCAGAGCATGGACCTTGGTTGCAGGCACATCCCCAGTGGGGGGTGTGCAGGAGGCAGCTGATGGATGTTTCTCTCTCATCGATGTTTCTGACTCTCTCTTCCTCTCCTTTCCTCTCTGTAAAAAAATTATATATATATATATATATATATATATATATATATATTTTTTTTTTTTTTTTTTTAAACAGTCCCATGAGCCCATCCCACAGACGCTGAGGTGGAGAAGGCAGCACGCAGGCAGAACAAGGCACCGAGAGAGAAGATTTTAATGTTTATTTCCATGTTTATTTTCCGTTAAAAAAGGAAGCGTTACCCTGTGGTTAGAATATAGCTGGGTGCTGGAAAAGGGAGTCACTTTATTTATGAAATAGTCCCAGGGAAAAAGAAAAAAAGAAAAAAAACCAGAAGTCATGGCGCGTGAGATGAGGTTGTCCTGGCAGGTCTCGCGAGCCACGCCCCCCGGCGCCTCCGGGCGCCACGCCCCTCACGTGTGTGTGCGCGCGCATATCCGCACCCGGAGGCCGCAGCGCTGCATGCTCTGACATGTGTGTATCCTGACCCGCCTGGCGGCGCTGCTCATGTGACATTCAAACATCTCTGCCGTCCGTGTGTTCACACAGCCCCGCCCACGGCCCCCCACGGCGGGGACCCGGGGGGACCCGGGGGGACGGCGGCTGGTGGGGGAGCCCGGGGTGCGGGGGGCAGAGACCAGGACGGAGCAGAGAGACGGTTTTGGAATGATCGGAGCAGAAAACCCGGGGGGCGGGGGGGCACGCAGGACCCACCGAGGGCAGACAGTGTCCCCCGCTGACGGACAGACAGACGGACGGACGGACGGACAGAGCCTGGGCTGGGGCAGCACCCCGACATCGCAGGCGCCGCCGTCACACAGCGGACCTGACAGCAGGGCGACCCCCATGGCAGCGGGCTGTGTGGGCCTTACCGCCGGGGGCAGGTGTGTGGGGGCAGGTGTGACCCCCGCTTCCTGCGGGGGGTGTGGGGGGGCAGCCGGCCGGTGGTGAGAGGGGACAGCCGGCGGGCAGGGTGCCCTCCTGGGCGCAGCGCTCTCCGGGGTTCACGGGGGACCCCAGTCCGCCCAGGGGGCGGCTTCTGCTTCTCTCCAAGGCCGCACCCGGGGCGTCCTGGGCCCCCCCCCCAAACAGGACTCAGTCACAGCTGGGGCCCCTCTGCCCCGCTGGCCTCTGCGGGGGGAGGAGAAAGGGGGGGCCCATGAGGCGGGGGCTGCGCCCCGGTGGCTGCCTTGGGGTCACGGCTCCGCTCTCAGGGTGTCTGGGCCGGAAGCCCTGGAAAGCCGGGCGGGTGGCCCCGGGCGCTGTGCTTCCGGTGAAGGACCGGCTCATCCGGCTCTGGGCGGGGCTGGTTCCTGTGGGTTTTAACGGAACCGCTGGGCGACACGCGGAGAACCGGACAGAACCGCGGCTTCTGCTCACCCGGCCCCGCGCGCACGTGGCCTTTATTTCCTCCCATCCCGGCTTCGAGGTGAAGCCAGAGAGGCCTGCACACCCGTGTCCCGTGGGGTGGGGGGCACCTGACAGCCCAGCAGGATTCTGGGAGTTTCCATGAGCACCTGACCTTCGCCCCGCCCCGCCCACCGAGCAGCAGGGGCCCCGCTCCTCGTCCGCTCCCGGAGCAGCTGGTCCGGCCTGGAGTGGGGAGTCCCGGCTGCCTCCTCCCCTCCGGCTCCGTTCCCTCACCCCCAGGTTCAACTCGGGACCAGCGGCCCCGGGGCGCATGTGACGTCATCGGTGACGTCATCAGCGACGTCGGTGACGTCACCGGTGACCTCCGCCCCGGAGGCCCGTGGGCAAGGCGCCGGCAACCTCCACCCGGCGCCGCCCTTTGGGACCCTCAGTCCTCGGCCACGTGGGGTCCGGCCCGGCCCGGGGCCTCCCGCAGGGGCGCCCCCCTCCCAGGGGCCGGTGCGAGCTGTTCCCGCCTTTGACCTTCCGTTTCTCCGGAGGCTCGTGACACAAGACGGTGGGGAGGCGACCTCGCAGGGAGGGTCCAGCGTCGGGGGACCCCGCCTTCGTGCAGGCGCCCGTGGCCATGGTTTCCACACCTGGGGGAGCCGCTCTTATGTCAAATGATCCGGCTCCCGCGCTGCCCGCCTGGGTGTCCGCGCGGCTGCTCCGTGGGCGCTGACCGGCATTTGTTGCATGAATTTGGGGGGACCCGTTCGGGGCACCTGGGGGGTCTCCTCTCCACCAGAATCGTTTCTGGGGAGACCTTTGGGGGAGGATCATCGTAGGGGGGGTTGCTATGGATTACGTATTGCTAAGTTCAAACATCTCCTACCTTTTACAAACGGTGTGTCCTGGGGGATGGGACGTGTCTGGGGGAGTCCCTCTTGCATAGGGGTCTGCGGCCGAGGCACCGGGCGGAGCCCACAGCCACCCCGAGTCCTTCTGCCCCGGAGACGCGCTGGGGGCTCCCCCGGCCCCCCGACTCCGGAGGCAGCTGTTTGGGGTCAGGACTGCTCCGCAGAGCGTTCCTGCTTCGTGTGGAAGACGGGAGGGATCGCCGCCCGCACGGTTTCCGAGAACCCGTGTCCCCGTAGAACCCGTGTCCCCAAAAGCGAGAGGGCCCCCCACGAAACGGAGGGAAGACGAGGGAGGGGACGCGGGCTGGCGGCTGGGGGAGAGGGGGGGCGCGTGGGGGACAGAGAGACCGTAAACCGGACGCGGGGGGCCTTCCGGGGCCCCCGGGGAGCACGGCGTGACTGAGACGCGTGGAAATGGAACAGATGGCCGAGGGGAAAGACGAGTCTGTCTTCCTGCCCCCGAAAGGCCGGCGGTCGCGGGCGGAGGCGGCGGCGAAGGCGGAGAGAAAGCGCGGGCCTGGCCCAGGGCGGCTCAGTCCGCGTCTGGGGGCGCCCGTCCCAGGTCGCTGGGCCTCAGGGGGTCCGGGGCGGGAAGGTCAACGCGGAGTCCTTCCCCCGCGGGCGTCCCGGGACCACAGCCTGTCCTTCCGGCGGCCTGACCCCGGATCGGAGCCGGACCCGCAGCGGGCAGACGGGTGGGGGGGGGGGCCCTCCAGAACCACAGGCGCTGTTTTGGGGACATTTCCCAACGTACACCCCCTTCACCATGGGGTTCCCGGTCAGGGCACAGGCCCAGGGTGCGGGCTCCATCCCCCGTGGGGGGCGTGCAGGAGGCAGCCGGTCCATGATTCTCTCTCCTCATGGATGTTTCTATCTCTCCCTCTCCCTTCCTCTCTGACATCAATAAAAATTTATTAAAAAAAAAAAAAAACGCCGAAACCGGTTTGGCTCAGTGGATAGAGCGTCGGTCTGCGGACTGAAAGGTCCCGGGTTCAATTCCGGTCAAGGGCATGTACATTGGTTGCAGACACATTCCCCGGTGGGGGGTGTGCAAGAGGCAGCTGGTCGATGTTTCTTTCTCATCGACATTTCTAGCTCTCTATCTCTCTCTCCCTTCCTCTCTGTAAGAAATCAATAAAATATATTTTTTTAAAAAAACAAAACAAACAAAAAACACTAAAAACCCACCCCAGCAGCTCTCCTCCCCGCGCTCTGACCTGTTCCAACTGGACCCCCGGTGGACTGGCCCCGCAGACGCCCCGCGCCCGCGCCCGCCCCCGGGCAAACAGAAGGCATAACGGTGAATGGCGCCGGCCGCTCACATCTGGTCCCGCAGCCTCTCCATGTATTCCTGGAAGTCCCGGGGGTCCCCGCGGCCCAGGTCGGGGCACACCCACTGCACGCCGCCCTCCTCGCCGTGGAAGAGCACGGCGTCGGTGTAGGCGCCGCCCTCCTCGGGCAGGATGGTGGTGTAGGCCGTGAACTTGACCCGCTTGCGCCGCGGGCCGGCGGGCGTGGGCGGCGGGCGCCGGGGGTCCCTGCCATAGGCGTAGTCGGGCGGCCGCAGCAGCTGGCTGGGCAGCGCCTCGGGGGAGCCGCCGTTGAGCAGGAAGTTCCTCTCCTCGAAGGGCGGCCCCCGGCCCGGCGAGGCGGCCTCCTCGGACGGCAGCGTCACGTCCACGGGGCTCTCCAGCAGCTCCGCCTCGTGGCCCAGCCACACCCAGTCGTGGGCGTGCGGGAGCGCGCCCTGCTCGCCGCCCGCCAGCCGCTTGTGCCGGGCCTGCCAAGCGAAGGCCACGCAGTTGGCCAGGAAGACCAGGATGGCCAGGCAGAAGGCGCCCAGCAGCGCGTACATGCCGATCTCCAGGTCGGTGAGGCCGCGGGCGGCCACGGTGAGGTCGCCGTTGGGGCGGGGGCCCTGGGACCGGCCCTGCGTGGGGAAGCTGGTGAAGGCGTCGGGGTCCCGTGGCCGCTGCGTGTCCTTCCGCCCCAGGGGCCACGGCGGGGGCGGCGTGGCGCTCCGGTTGGCGCCGTCCCCGGGGCCGTGGCCGGGCCGCCCCGGGCCCGCCCTGTCCCCGCCGCCCCCGCCCGGGATGGAGTTGCTCAGCGGGTCCCGGTATTCCCGGCTCACGCCCCCAATGTCGTTGGGGCCCCCGCGGCCCCGGTCGCCGCGGGGGTCGAAGCGGACGCGGACGGTGCCGGTGCCCGCGGCCAGCACGCTCCGGCGCTTGGTCTTCTGGCAGGGCTCGCTGAGCAGCAGCTCCAGCCTCAGCAGCGGGCCCTGGCCCTCGCCCTCCGCCGCCACCGCCGGCCACCAGGGCTGCGGGCCGGGCCGCACGGACACCACCATCTCGTCCAGCGACGACAGGGCCACGGAGAAGTCCTGCGGGTCGTAGATGTCCAGGGGGGTCACCGCGCCGTCGCTGAACAGGATCCACACGCTCACGATCGCCTCCTGGGGGAGGAGACGGAGCGCCGGGCGGTCAGCCGGCGGGGCCCTGGGGGGGGGGGGGGGGGACCGGGATGGGGGTCCCTGCCTCCCGGGTCTCAGACACGCAGACGGAGGAGAGGGGCGTCCTGAGGGGGTTTGGGGTTCGTTTTAATGAATTTTTAAGTATGTTTTTATTCTTTTCAGAGAGGAAGGGAGAGAGAAATAGCCATGATGAGAGAGAAATCATGGATCAGCTGCCTCCAGCACGCCCCCTACTGGGGATCGAACCCCACAACCGGAGCATGTGCCCGGCCGGGGGGGCCGGGGGAGGGGCCGGGGGCCGGGGGAGGGGCCGGGGCCGGGGCCGGGGGAGGGGCTGGGGGGCAGGAGGAGGGGCAGGGGGAGAGGCCAGGGGGCCAGGGGACAGGGAGGGGGCTCCGAGGACGCCGGCCTCACCTGCCCCGGGGCCTGCAGCACGTCCTGGGCCGTCACGGTGGAGACGATGGCCCGGCGGTCGGCCGGGTGCGGCTGCAGGGACAGCGCCAGCCCGGCCACCAGCTGCACGCCCAGCTCGGCGATGGCCACGCGCTCCTCCAGCACCGTCACCGTCTTCTCCGCCAGGATGGCGTCCGACAGGGGCGAGAGCACCTGCGGGGCAGCGGGAGGCCGCGTGGGCCCCGCTCCACGTCAACGCCCCCCGTCCCGCCCCCAGTTCTCCGCCACCCGCGCCCGAGGACCCAGAGGCCCCGTCCTGCCGCCTTCCTCCCCCTCCTCCAGCCCCTGCTGGGCAGGGTGTCCCCCAGGGGGGCTGCGTGAACCGGAAGGCAGCAGCTAGCCCTGGTCGTGCTGCTCAATGGTTAGGGCGTCAGCTCGTCAAGGGAACAGAGTGCGGAATCTCCGGGGGAGGGCGCGTGGGCGGGAGGTAATCAGCCAGGCCCTGTGTGCACCGGTGCATCCCCCAGGGACACAGACCACAGGAGGGGGAGGCCTGGGGGCGGGGCCTGGGGCGGGGCCTGGGTTAGGGATGGGGGCGGGGCCTGGGTCAGGGATGGGGCGGGGCCTGAGGCGGGGCCTGGGTCAGGGATGGGCGGGGCCTGGGGCGGGCTGGGGGCCCTGCGGGGCGCCCACCTGCACGGAGGTGATGCCCGGCTCGCGGCCAGCCAGCGTGCGGCCCTGCAGCTGCGCCACGCGCGGCTCCTCCACAGTCAGAAAGTCGCGCACCAGGTCGGTGACGTCCAGCTGCCAGTCGGGGCCCAGCAGGTGGGTGCGCCGGCCCGGCTCCGGGCCCTCGGCCACGAACTGGGTGAGCACGCGCAGCAGGGCGCGCTGGTACTGCAGGGCGCAGCCCCGGCCCCGCCGCTCCTCGTCCTCCTCGTCCTCGCTGTCCCGCGCAGGCCTGGCTCGGCAGACAAAGGGGGTCACCGGGGCCCGAGGGGGGTCACTGGGCCCTGAGGGGGGTCACCGGGGCCCAGGGGCCTCCGCCCCCCCGCCTCACCTGCTGTTGGGGGCCACGGGCACCCGCCAGCCCTTGACCTGGCTCAGCTCCGTGTCAGAGACGTCGATCTGCAGGGGCAGCCGCGGCGCCCACACGGTCACCTCCAGCTGCGCCGTGAAGTGCCTGTGCGTGAAGCTCACGGCCGTGTCCGCCCGGCCCCGCATCTCCCGGCCGTTCACGAACACGGCGTCGCAGCGCCCCGAGACCTGGGGGACCCCGAGACTGTCAGCGGGAGGACAGTGACCGGGAGGACCCCCGAGACTGTCAGCAGGGGGGCAGTGACCGGGGAACCCCGAGACTGTCTGCGGGGGGACAGTGACCAGGGGCGACCCCGAGACTGTCAGCAGGGGGCAGTGACCGGGGAACCCCGAGACTGTCTGCGGGGGGCAGTGACCAGGGGCGACCCCGAGACTGTCAGCAGGGGGGCAGTGATGGGGGGGGGGGGGAACCCAGACAGAAAAGGGGCCGAACCCCAAAGGGCCGGGCGGAGGGAGCTGGGCGGCGGGGCAGCACCTTAACGACGTCCTCGTCCGCCGACCGGCACTCCAGGGCCTCGGCCACGGCCACCACGGAGCCGTCCTCCTGCACGCCCACCACCTTCACCGGCACCGAGACCGGCCGGCCGGTCAGCACGGCCGTGTTCACGATCTCCGTGTCCTGCGGGGGCGGGAGGTCACAGGCGGGGCCGGGGGGGGGGGGGGAGGGGTGTGCGGGGGCGGGAGGTCACAGGCGGGGCCGGGGGAGGGGTGTGCGGGGGCGGGAGGTCACAGGCGGGGCCGGGGGGAGGGGTGTGCGGGGGCGGGAGGTCACAGGCGGGCCGGGGGGAGGGGTGTGCGGGGGCGGGAGGTCACAGGCGGGGCCGGGGGGAGGGGCGTGCGGGGAGAGGGGGAACGGAGCGGCCCCTCCGCCCGGAGGTCTCCTCCTGCGCCTCCCAGCTACCCGTGCCCCCCAGGCTGACCGCACACGGCCCAGGGGCACCCCCCGCCCCCATGTCCATCAGGGCTCGGGCTCCCTGGGTGAGCGGCTCAATGGTTTGTCACTGAGATTCAGTCTGAATGGAACGGCTCTGGGCCACAGAAAACAGCGGCTTTGTGATGGATCTCTGAAAACAATCTAAATACATTAAAAAAAAAAAAAAGCCTGGCTGGTGTGGCTCAGGGGTGGAGCAAGCGTCGACCTAGGAACCAGGAGGTCAGGGTTCGATTCCGGTCAGTGCACAGGCCCGGGTTGTGGGAGGCGTGCAGTAGGGGGCGTGCAGGAGGCAGCCGGTCCATGGTTCTCTCTCCTGATGGATGTTTCTCTCTCTCCTCTCCCTTCCTCTCTGACATCAATTAAAAAAAAACAAAAAAAACACGCACTATTTGAAGCGCTCAGAGAAAGCCCTGGGCTCCCGGAGCCGCCCGCTCACCATGGCCAGGGGCACGATGCCCACGAAGCTGGTCTGGCTGACGAAGATCTCCGACACCAGGAGCTCGCCGGCCGCGTCCTCGCCCGGGAACTCCACCTGCCACGTGACAGGCTGGGCCCCAGCCAGGTCGCTGCTGTTGTCCACCCCCAGGTCCACCTGCAGGATCTCCGAGAGGGAGCCGTTCACCCTGGAGAAGAGACAGACACGTGTCTGAGGCCACCCACCCGAGGACATGCCCCCGTCAGCACCGAGAACGGCCGCCACACGCCCTCAGGCAGCGGATCGAGGAGATACATTGTAACACACGCCCTCACTCACCGGATCTGAGAGTTACATTGTAACACACGCCCTCACTCACCGGATCTGAGAGTTACATTGTAACACACGCCCTCAGACAGTCGTTCCCAGAGTTACATTGTAACACAAGCCCTCAGCCATTTGATCCCAGAGTTACATTGTAACACACACCCTCACTCACCGGATCTGAGAGTTACATTGTAACACACGCCCTCAGCCAGCCGATCCCAGAGTTACATTGTAACACATGCCCTCACTCACTGGATCTGAGAGTTACATTGTAACACACGCCCTCACAGCTGATCCCAGGGTTACATTGTAACACACGACCCATCAACCAATCCCACCCTGGCACTTCTCAGACAATGGGAATAATTAAATCCAAATGCAAGAAACCACCCACTGCAGTGGATAGAGCCTCGTCCTGTACACCGAGGGTCCCGGGTTCGATTCCGGTCCAGGGCACAGGCCCAGGGGCAGGCTCGATCCCCAGTGGGGGGCGTGCAGGAGGCAGCCGGTCCTTGATTCCCCATCATCACTGATGTTCCCCTCTCTCTCTCTCTCTCTCTCCCCCTCTCCCTTCCCCTCTGAGATCAATAAAAACATTCTAAAGAAATGAATAAAGAGCAGAGCCAGACGCAGCCAGCTGGAATCCCTTTCCCGAGAGCCTGCTCTGCCGGCTCTCTCCGGCGGGAAAGGGCCTCATTAGACCGGACCTGCCTGCCCCGCGGCTGCTCCGCGGCTCGGCGCCCGGTGAGAGCGGCTGCTAACGAGGCCGGGGTCCCGGGGTGGCGCCCGCACGCGGGCCGGCTGGGCCCCGGGGGCCGCAGGGCTGCCGGCGCCCGGTCACGGGGGTCAGCGATGCCCGTCATTATCCCGTTTGTCCCCGTCCCCGCGTCCCCCTGCTGAGACGCGGGGCAAGGCCCTCGCCGAGGACGCAGCGCCGGCCACCGGGGGGCCGCGCCGGGGACGCCGGCCCTGTGACCCCACAGAGGCCAGGCCTCCGGGAGCCGCGCACACAGCGGAGGGAGGCCGTGGCCCCGCCCCCGCATCGGAGCATAAACGCAGCGGGCGCCTGGCGGGCGGGGAGGGAGGTCACTGCTGGGGGGGGGGGGCCGGGATGGAAGGGGCGAGAGAGGGGCCGGCGTGCTCAGTGGGTAGAGCGTGGCCCACACACCGAAGGGCCTTGGGTTCCAGTCCACGTATGGGGTTGCCGGTGTGATTCCCTGGCCCCAGGCAGGATGCATGATGGAGGCAACCAGTTTCTCTCTCTCTCTCTCTCTCTCTCTCTCTCTCTCTCCCTCCAACCCTCCCGCTCTCTCTAAAAATTAATGGGGAGCCGGAACCGGTGTGGCTCAGTGGATAGAGCGTCCGCCTGCGGACTGAGGGGTCCCAGGTTCGATTCCGGTCAAGGTTGCGGGCACATCCCCAGTAAGGGGTGTGCAGGAGGCAGCTGATGGATGTTTCTCTCTCATCGATGTTTCTGACTCTCCCTCTCCCCTCCTCTCTGTAAAAAAATCAATAAAATATATTTTTTAAAAATTACACGTGACTTCACGTGGCCCCACCCGCCATGAAGGATGCTTGTGCAGGTGCCCCACCAGTCCCCGCCCCCTCCCCGCCCCTCCCCACTCCCCTCCCCGCCCCTCCCCACTCTCCTCCCACCCCTCCCCGCCCCCTCCCGCCCCCTCCCGCCCCCTCCGCCTGCACAGGCCCGGGGAGCGCTGAGCCCGGAGGGGAGGCCGCGGTCCACCTGGCGCTTCCTCTCGCAGACGCAGCCCGAGGGCGCCGGCCCGCCCGCACCGAGCCCGTTGCCGTGGCTGCTGTGCTGGCACCGGACCCTCGCGCTCCCTGCCGGCGGGCACTGCGGCCGGAGCCGGGCCCGAGCTCAGGAGCCGCGTGAAAGCGCCATTCAGCCGGCCACGCGGGCCGCCAGCCGGGCGGCGGACAGGGCGCCGCTGTGGGCAGGGTCCACAGGCCGCCAGCCCGTCCCCCACGAGGCCGGGCCGAGGGCGGCGAGGAGGGAGGACACGGAGACCGAGTCCCCTCGGCCGGCCGGGCGCCGGCTCAGCCGCCAGACAGACCCGGACAGGCCCCTCCTGACCTTCGGGAGGGGGTCACGCCGGGAGCTTTTCAATAACGCCGGTTTTGTTTGCTTTGTTTATTGTTTCTTATTTTTTTAAACATTTTTTACTGATTTTCTACTGAGAGGAAGGGAGAGGGAGAGAGAGCTAGAAACATCGATGAGAGAGACACATGGACCAGCCGCCTCCTGCACGCCCCCCACGGGGGGATGTGCCTGCAACCAAGGTCCATGCCCTTGGCCGGAATCGGACCCAGGACCTTTCAGTCCGCAGGCCGATGCTCTGTCCACTGAGCCACACTGGCTTCGGCTGTTTATGCTTTTTAGATCCTCACCTGGGGATGTGTCTCCCAGAGAGGAAGAGGGAGGAAGAGAAACATCAGCGATGAGGGAGAATCGGGACCGGCTGCCTCCTGCAGCCCCCCCCCCCGCCCCCCGGGGGATGGAGCCCGCACCCCGGCCTGGGCCCCGACCGGGATCAAACCCTGACCTTCTAGTTCAAAGGTCAACACTCACCCCCTGAGCCACCCGGCTGGCCGGGCAGCAATGTGTGTTTTTAGTCAGATCTCCCGGCGGGTGCAGCATCGGCCACATGGACGGGGGGGGGGGACCCCAGGTCAAACAGAGCGGCCTGTGGGCCCCAAGGAGCCGCCTGGACACGGGACCCCGCCGCGGGCCCGGGGCTGCTGGGCGGTGACGGTGACGGTGACGGTGACGGTGACGGTGACGGTGACGGTGACGGCCAGAGCCGGGCGCCGGGAGCCCTTCCCCCTCCCTCCTGGCGGGGGCAGCTCCTCCCGCCTCCGGGGACCGCGGGCGGGGGACCGGCTCGGCGTCAGGCGGCCCCGCTCGTCACCCTGCGTTCCGTTTGAAAATAATTAAATCGCATTTCCTCCCTGTCCCAGCCAGAGGCCGCTGACAGCCGATCCGTCAGCCACTCGGCCGGCGTTTAACGACAGCCCCGGCATCCATCATCCCGACCGCGGCCGCCGATGGGGGGGGGGTCCGTCTGGCGGTGACGGCGGGAATTACCGCGGGGTTTGTGACGAGGCCGCCGCCCGCACACACCGCCCCCCTCCGCCGGCCCAGCGCCCTCCTAGGAACCAGGAGGCCAGGGTTCGACTCCCCGTGGGGCAGCCTGCAGCTGCCAGCCGCTCGAGGGGCGTCCCTCACCACAGGCAGGCGCGGCTGCTGACACCTCCGTTCATTCGCCACCACCAGCTTCTGCAGCCACGCCCGGCCCCACCCCCACCCCCATCCCCACCCCCACCATCCTCACCCCACCCCCACCATCCTCATCCTCACCCCCACCCCCGCCCCCATCATCCTCACCCCCACCCCCACCATCCTCACCCCCACCCCCGCCCCCATCATCCTCACCCCCACCCCCGCCCCCGCCCCGCCCCCGCCCCGCTGCCAGGCGGGCCTGGGGACTCACCTGCCCGGCGGGCCGGTGTGGGGCCCGGCACAGGTGAGCGTGGCGGTGGCCTGGGCGCCGCTGTTGTCGATCTCCTCCTGCACCGCCCACTGCTCCTCGCCGCTCACCCGCACGGCCGCGATCCGCACGCCGGCCGCCGCCCGGATCCTGGGGGGGGGGGGGGGGCGTGAGCTCCTCGGCCGGAGCCTGGAGGACGTGGTACAGCCGGGGGCCGGGCCGGGCTCAGGGCCGAGCGTGGGCCTCTGAGCCGGGAGGCCAGGGTTCGATTCCCGTCAGGGCACAGGCCCGTGCTGTGGGCCGATCCTCCGGGGGCCAGGCTGGGCTCAGGGCCGAGCCACGGACCGCCGTGGAGGCCCACGCTGACCCCCTCCCGCCCTCCCCGTCCCCCCTCCCCCACTCCCACCACCACACCCTCCCCCCTCCCCCACTCCCACCACCCCCTCCCCCCGCCCCCTGCCCCTCCCCCACTCCCACCACCACCCCCTCCTCCCATCCCCCCTCCCCCCTCCCCCCACCACCACCCCCTCATCCCGCCCCCCTCCCCCACTCCCACCACCACCCCCGCCCCCCTCCCCCACTCCCACCACCACCCCGTCCCCCCGCCCCCCTCCCCCACTCCCACCACCACCCCTCCCCCCGCCCCCCGCCCCCACTCCCACCAGCACCCCCTCCCCCGCCCCCCCTCACCTGAGCGTGAAGTTGGCGGCCGGGGCGCCGCCGGCCAGCGAGAGGAGGAAGGTGGCGTGGCCGCCGCGGCGCACCAGGTTCAGCGGCGCGGACAGCGCCAGGCCGCGGCCCAGGCCCCGGGGCGGCGCCCAGCGCAGGTCGTCCTGGGTCGGGTAGACCACCACGCTGCCCACGCGCCGGCGGGCGGGCCCGGGCCCGGCCGGGATGTGGTTGCTGGCCCAGCGGCCGGCGTCCTCGGGCAGCGGGCAGCGGCCGGCGGCGTCGGCGGGGAACAGCGAGGCGAACAGCTCCAGGGCCGTGCCGCCCAGCAGCGCGGGCTCCGCCTCGGCCGGCTCCAGGTCCAGCCCCGAGCTGAACCACTCGGGCAGCAGCTCCAGCTCCGCCACGCACAGGCCGGGCGCGCCCCGCAGCCGGCAGCTGGCCGCCACCTCGCGCGCCTCGGGGAAGGCGGACATCTTCACGCAGGGCAGGTCCTCGTCTCCATCACCGTCCCCGCCGTCTCCATCGCCGTCTCCACCGCCGTCTCCATCGCCGTCTCCACCGGCCCCGCCGCCCCAGGCCGCGCCCGCCACGTAGAACAGCGTCTGCACCTTGGGCCGGTTGGCGTACACCGCGCTGCCCAGCACGTGGGCGCGCAGGCGGCCGGGGGGCAGCGCGGCGGGGCCCGGGGCGGCCAGCAGCGCGGGGGGCACGGGCCTGGCGGCGGCGAAGGGGCCGTAGCTGGCGTGCACGGCGGGGGCCCGCGCGCGGCGCAGGAAGAAGGGCTCCACGCGGGCGCCCAGGCTGGCGTTGCCGGCCGCCACGTCCTGGCGCGCCTCCCGCAGCAGGAAGGCCTGGTCGGCGCCCGCCAGCCGCACCCGCGCCGGCAGGTAGGCGGGCAGCGAGGAGAAGTCCGCCGGCGCCCGGCCCACCGTCCCTGCGGGCGAGGACGGGGCGCGTGAGAGCCGGTCCCGGGGGAAGGAGAGGAGCGCGGCACCGCCTTCCCCACCCCGACCCCCCTCCCCCCTCCCACACCCTTCCCCACCCCCACCCCCACCCCCCACCCCATGGCTCAGCACCCAGGGCAACTGGAGCCGCCCCCTCTGCCCCGGATCCAGGGCTCCTGTGGCCGCCCGGCCGGTGTGGTTCAGTGGATAGAGCCCCGGCCTGCGGGCTGAAGGGTCCCCGGTTCGATTCCTGGTCAGGGCACAGGCCAGGGTTGCGGGCTCGATCCCCAGTGGGGGGCGTGCAGGAGGCAGCCGGTCCGTGGTTCTCTCTCATCTGGAATGTCTCTCTCTCTCTCTCTCTCTCTCTCTCCCTCTCCCTTCCTCTCAGAAATCAATACAAATATATTTAAAAAACAAAAGAGAAAATGTCCTCGGTCTGAGAAGCTCAGGCCCCTCCCTTTCGTCCCCCGTCACTCTCCCACACGCCCCCCACCCCACCCCACGGCCGGAGGACCAGCCGGCGGCTCTCACCGCATCCCAGACCCTTCCTCACCCCCACAGCGCCTCCCGGTGCCCAGGCCGCAGCCCTGGTCCCTCTCCTCCTCCCCCCCCCCCCCCCCCCCCCCGTCCCCTCAGGAGCCATTCCCCATCCCCACAGCGCCTCCCGGTGCCCAGGCCGCAGCCCTGGTCCCTCTCCTCCTCCCCCCCCCCCCCCCGTCCCCTCAGGAGCCATTCCCCATCCCCACAGCGCCTCCCGGTGCCCAGGCCGCAGCCCTGGTCCCTCTCCTCCTCCCCCCACCCTGTCCTCCCCCCCCCCCCCAGGAGCCATCCCCGCTCCCCTCTATGGAATTCCCTCTGAGAGCAGCTCCGGGTTCCCGGCTGATTGGCCTGGTCCCGCCAGCGGCCGCTAATCACTTCCTCCGACAGGTTTCCCCGGAGCCTCCCGGGGCGCAGCGGCCTCTGTGGCTCCGCTTGTCTGCAGAAGCCGCCCCGAGAGAGCCGGATCGATGGCGCTCAGGGCAGCCTGCAGCCGCTGGGGACACACACACACACACACACACACAGGCGCTGGCGGGGGGCATCGCAGGCACTCGCGGTGCCAGGTGTGCGGAGCCAGCCCGGCCCTCCCACGCGGGAGGAGGAGACGGCCCTTAGGAGAAGCAGCCGCCCCATCGCGCCCTGTGCGTCCGCTCCCCGGGCCGAGGCCTGGCTCTGTGTGGCTCAGTGGTTAGCTCAGGGCCCATGCGTCCGCGCCCCGGGCCGCGGCCGTGGCTCTGTGCGGCTCAGTGGTTAGCTCAGGGCCCACGGCCCGGTTCCCACACCCAGCGAGGTCCCTCGCTCTGGGTCACAGTGACTCTCCCCCACCCCAGCCCGGCCCGGTTCCCCGGGAACAAGAAAACAGGTGCTCAGGGCCTTCAGCCCCGTCTGCCAAGACAGCCGGCGGCCCCCTTTACGGTGTGGTGAATAGGGAAGGAATAGGATTGCCGTCACCATCACCATCATCACTAAGGTACCAGCTTCACCGCCCTCTCCATCACCACCTTCCCCATCGTCCCCATCACCACCATCATCTTCATCATCGTCACCATCACCATCATCACTAAGGTACCACCTTCCCCATCGTCCCCATCACCATCATCATCACCATCATCACTAAGGTACCACCTTCACCGCCCTCTCCATCACCACCTTCCCCATCGTCTCCATCACCACCATCCTCATCATCATCATCACTATACTCACCACCACCATGTCATCATTATCACCGTCATCATCTCTACCATCACCATCACCATCACTATCATTTCCACCACCGTCCTCATCACCATTATCACCACCATCATCACTACAATCATCGCCATCACCACCATCACCATCACCACCACCACCATCACCACAGTGCAGGAGTGATTCTCTCTCATCGTGGATGTTTCTGTCTCTCCCTCTCCCTTCCTCTCTCTCCCTCTCCCTTCCTCTCTCTCCCTCTCCCTTCCTCTCTTTCTCTCTCTCTGACGCTCTCTCTCTCATCAACAAAAACATATCTGCACAATTCTGAGTTCCGTCTTGCCTCCCTGTCCTCGGGGGACTTCACGCCGCCAAGCGGGCCGGCCCCTCCCCAGTACACGTGTCCGCCGGCCGGTCAGGCTGATGAAGCCTCTCGGCCTCCCGCCGGCTGCTCCAGAGGTGCCTCTGCTCCCCGGGGCACGGCGTCCCGCTCACTCGATGGAGGAGAAACACTGACACTCATCCCCCACAGGGACGGCTCGGGTCTGGTTTCCAGGGGCGGCCTGATGCCTCCAGCTCCGCCCGGCGCCGCAGACCGAGAGCGCGAGACGCAGAGGGGACGGGCCGTGGTCCCCGCGGGAGGAGGCGGGTGAGCGGAGGGCGTGTCCCCCCAGGCCCCCTCGGAGGGCCCCGCAGGAAGCGTGTGTTTGCACCCCGGTCAGAGCGCAGCCCCTCTCTGCGGAGGCGGCCGGTCCCTGAGGCTCTCTCCTCAGGGCTGTCTCCGTCTCACTCTCCCTTCCTCTCTGACATCAATGAAAATTTAAAAAGTAAGAAGTGGGATCCAACAGCTGGCTGCTCCCTCACGCACAGCCTGCCCGTCAGCCAGCGAGGAGGCGGTGGAGACACGCAGGAACATACAGGAACACGCATGTGCTGGCACCGGCGCCGTGGCGCTCGGCGGGCGCAGGTGCGCGGGCGCCGTACGGATGGGCCGTATGGATCGCGGTGACAGGCATGCCGCCCCCTGCCGGCTCGTCAGCTGCCGCGGCCACGGGAGGCGGGTGACCTTGTCGATTCCCGGGCACGTTCACTCTGCATCGGGCGCCTCGCGGGGGGCAGCGGGGGACGGAAATGCACCGGCCGGCCCTGGCGGCTCGAACCCGGCCGGCGGGAGGCGGCGGAGGCCCCAGGGCGCGGGACACCCCCCCCCCCCCCCCCCGGGGCCGGAGTGTCCCCCGCCGGCCGTGCTGGATGCGTGGACCCAGACCCTCTCCACGGCCCCCTGAGCTCCCATGTCCATCCGCGCCAAACGAGGTCTCCCCGGCCACCCAGCAGGGCACACCCTGAGGGAACCGGCGACAGCCGTGGTCGGCAAACCCATCCGTCCACAGAGCCGAATACCAACAGCACAACGATGACACTTCTTTGGAGAGCCACGTTTTTTAAACGGAAACTATGTAGGTAGGCACATGGCTATGAACTTAACGAGGGCACTCCTGAGCTGGCCTTGGCTAAACACTCCAGGGGCCAAAGAGCCGCGTGTGGCTCCAGAGCCGCAGTTTGCCGACCCCAGGGTTACAGGAACAGAACAGGCGGACAGCGCTGCCTGTGGACTTCCCGCTAACTCAGACCGGCCCTCCCGCCATCGCCCTTGCTGAGGTCAACATCGGTTCTTTCGCACAGCCGGCCGGTATGGCTCAGTGGTGAGCGTCGACCTAGGAACCAGGAGGTCAGGGTTCGATTCCCGGTCAGGGCGCAGGCCCTGTTTGTGGGCTCCATCCCCGTGGGGGTGGGGGTGGGGGCGTGCAGGAGGCAGCCGGTCCATGATCCTCTCTCAGGATGGATGTTTCTCCCTCTCCCTCCCTCTCCCTTCCTCTCTGACATCAATAAGAATAGACTTTTTTTTTTTTAATCCTCCAGGAATGCGAGGAGAAACAGAACCCTCCTCACCACACGGGCCCAGGCTTCTCACCAGCAGCTTTTTTTAATCGAATTTCATTCCCAGCTTATTCCGTGTGGGGCAGGACCAGCCGGGAAGGCAGGGGCCCAGAGGACAGCGTACTGGGAGCCGGCGTGAGCCCCTGGACCAGCCAGGGATCCCGGGGGTTCAGGCCCTGGGCGCCCCCTCCCCGCCAGCCACCCCCTGGCCCTGGCCCCTCTCCGTGGCCTCCATGGGAACCGCAGCCTCGAGCACAGCAACACTGCCACCTAGTGGCCGAGGCCGTCATCGCGGTGGGAGCCCCGGGTGGTTTGTCTGAGGGACAATTGACGGTGTTTTGGGGACTTGAACCCAGACCCACTGCTGCTTCTGAAAGAAAACCCGCCCGCCCGGCCGGCGGCGTGGCTCAGGGCTTGGGCATCGGCCTGGGAGCCAGGAGGTCAGGGTTCGATTCCCGGTCAGGGCACAGGCCCGGGTTGCGGGCTCCATCCCCGTGGGGGGCGTGCAGGAGGCAGCCGGTCCAGGACTTTCTTCCATCGCGAACGGTTCTCTCTCCCTCCCCCCGTCCCTCTGACATCAATAAAAACGCATTTAAGAAAGAAACCGCTCGTTCGGGCGTAATGACGTCATCTGCTCGGACTCTTCGTTGGAGACAGGAACCCACCGCGGGGCGGGGCCTCTGTGGGAGGGCACCCCGGCCCCCAGGCCTCCCCGGGCGGAGGCTCCCTCCGGCCCCTTCCCCGTGCTCCCCGAATGGAGGGCACCCCTCCTCCCCCGCCCGGACCCCGGACACAGCTGGCCTTCCCGGGGCGGCTGAGGGCTGACCGCAGGACGTCCGAGCTCCAGCTGCCCCCCAGGTCCCCCCAAATCCCTCCAACACCTCCTCCCCCGCCCGGACCCCGGACACAGCTGGCCTTCCCGGGGCGGCTGAGGGCTGACCGCAGGACGTCCGAGCTCCAGCTGCCCCCCAGGTCCCCCCAAATCCCTCCAACACCTCCTCCCCCGCCCGGACCCCGGCACAGCTGGCCTTCCCGGGGCGGCTGAGGGCTGACCCCCAGGCCCCCCCAAATCCCTCCAACACCTCCTCCCCCGCCCGGACCCCGGACACAGCTGGCCTTCCCGGGGCGGCTGAGGGCTGACCGCAGGACGTCCGAGCTCCAGCTGCCCCCCAGGCCCCCCAAATCCCTCCAGCCCCTCCTGCTGGGAGCCCTCGTCCCTCCCCATGGGCACCCCAAGAACCCCCCTCGGAGGGGGCAGAGGCCGCTGAGTCCCTGGCTCCTGCAGACACCCTGAGAACTCCCCTTGGGGGGAGAACTGCCCTCGGGGGGAGAACCCCTCGGAGGGGGCAGAGACCGCTGAGTCCCTGGCTCCTGCGGGCACGCTCTATGAAAGGGCTTTTGTTCCCCGCTCAGCTGCGCTGGGGGCGGGGGCTGATGGAGACTGTCCTTCCCTCTCAGAGACACGGGGGGCAGCGCCCGGAAAAGCGCCCTCGCAGGGACACCCCGGCCCGCGGTGACAGAGACTGGGGGGCGGGGGGTCCCTTAGGAGCTGTGCCTGCGGACCGGGCAGCCCCCCTGCTCACCCGCCGGCCGGCCAGGGCTCCCCGAGGCCCAGCCCAGCCCCCTGCTTCCTCCCGGCTCCCAGCCCCGCGCGGGAGGAGCCCGGGGCCCGGGCAGAGCTCTGGGGCCCGGGCTGGGGCCAGAGGCGGCCGGACAGACTCTGGGACGGAGCTGGGGCGGGAGGGGGCCTTTGGCCGTGACAATGTGTCCCCTTGGGCGTGCGGACCGGTAAGTACGGGTGCCCGTGAGCTGGTGTGTTGGACGCGGAAGTGCAGGCCAGGCCCTGTGGGTCAGGGCTTGAGCGCCGACCTATGAACCGGGAGGTCAGGGTTCAGTGGCGGGCTAGACCCCCAGGGTGGTGCACCGCGCAGGAGTGATTCTCTCTCCTCCTGGATGTTTCTGTCTCTCTCCCTCCCTCTCCCTTCCTCTCTGAAGTCCATAAAAAATATAAAATAAAATAAAAAGGGAATACAGCCCTAGCTGGTGTGGCTCAGTGTGTAAAGCGACAGCCTGCGGACAGAAAGGTCCAGGGTTCGATTTCAGCCAAGGGACAGGATCCCCAGTGGGGGGCGTGCAGGAGGCAGCCAACTGATGATTCTCTCTCCTCCTGGATGTCTCTATCTCTCTCCCTCTCCCTTCCTCTCTGACATCAATAAAAATAATTTTTTTAAAAAAAAAAAAGGGAAGGGACAGGCACTAGAGAGCCCCTGCTGGGCGCTCCCTGCCCTCTCCCGCCGGACGGAGCCCAGACTCGGGCCCCAGACCCCCGGCCTCACCAGCCCCCCAGCGCCTCGCCCCTCAGCCCGCTGGGCAGCATCCGCAGCATCAGGCCGGTGTTTACCACCTGCGTCGCCATGGCGACGGGCTGTCGGCGGCGCCCGCTCTGAGCTCGCACCCGCGGCTCCTGAAAGCAGGTCAATGAGGAGGGTGGGAGCCTTTTCAGCAGAAAATAAAGCACCGACACGGAGCCGGGAGCCACGGCCGCCGAGGATGCCCGGCCCCGCCTGAGCCGCGGCCCGGCCCCCGTGTGAGCAACGGCCCGGCCCCCGTCCGGGCGCAGGGGGCGGGGCTCCGGGGCGGCCGAGTCTTTTCCTCCTTCTTCTTTTCTTCTTCTTTTTTTTAAATAAGGTTTGCCTGGTTCTTTTTTTCCTTCTTTTTTAAAAATACATCTTTATTGATGTCAGAGAGGAAGGGAGAGGGAGAGAGAGAGAGAAACCTCAGTGAGGAGAGAGAACCATGGATCGGCTGCCTCCGGGTGAGGGGTCCCCAGCGCACCTGCGGGCGGGGGGGGGGGGTCCCCCCAACATCCGGGGACTGGGCCTTGCAGAGAGGGGATGGTGGGGGGCTAAGGGGGTGTGGGCACCTCCGTGGGGACGGTGTCCCCCTCCCCCTCCCCACACCCGGGAGCAGGGGGCTCCAGCGAGCGGGCTCGAACCCGTGGGTTTGTTCCCCTGAAGTCGGTCAACAAGGCGGAGACCGGCTCGGCTCCCGCCCCCCCCAGCCCCGGTCCTCCCGGCGGGAATGGTCGGAGCGCCTGGCCGAGCCACACGCCTGTCCCCGGCTCCCGGGCGGCTCCCGGGCTAATGGGAGCGGCGGTTCCAAAGCCCCCCCCCCCCCGCCCCCGGAAACCTCATTACCCCCCTCCCGCCCCGGCGATTGCCGCCGCCGCCACGAGGAACAGAAATTAATTTTCTGCGCGACAATGAGGACGGTAAGAGTGAGCCACTCGGGAGCAAACAGAGATTTCAATTAACTCCGACAGCACAGCCCGCCTTCCACGCGCGATGGGGCCCCCCGTCCTCCTCTGGGGGGGCTGCGTGGGGGAGGTCTGGGGTCAGAGCTCACGAACCCTCCGACGGGCCCCCACTCGGACCCGGGTAAACCCCAAAGACCCGGCAGGAGCCGCCTTCCCGCCGGCGTTTCCGTGGCTCCGCGCCTTTCCTCAGCCACACGGGGCCCCGGGTCCCCGGCGGGGACCCCAGGTGCTGCCCGGGGCGGGCGGGGGGGGGGGGGGGAGCAGGGCGAGGGCGAGGCCGCGGGGGGGGGGGGGGGGGGGGAGGCGCGGTGGGGCCTGCGGCTAACGGGGCGCCTCCCGGCGGGCGGGGCCTCGGCGCCGGCCCCTGGTTGCCAGGCAGAGAGACCGGCCCGCGTGGCTCCAACGCACGGTTTTTCTGAGAGAAGCTGGAAATCTGGGTTTTTATTTGAAACCTCTCTATTTTTAAAGTTTGGCAACAGACTCCTCTTTTTTTTCTTTCTTTCTTTTCTATTTTCTGTGGGCCAAGCAGCCAGCCAGCCGGAGGGAACGCGCGGCCGGCAGAGGGGCCGCCCGGCCGCTGGGCGCCCATCCCCCGGGCCGGACACTGTGGTCCGGGGTTTCCGTCTGACGGAGCGGCCAGCGCGGCCGGGGCGAGGCTCTGGCCACCAGGAGAAGCAGCGAAGGGCCACCTTCCAGGTCCAGGGCGGGTGCTGCCCAGGTCCATCCCCACCACCGCCCCCCCGGACAGAGGAAGATGGAGGCCCAGCGGCCAGGCGGCTGGGGGAGAGGGGACGGGGGCTGAAGGCGCGGAGTCCAGGCCGGTCTGTGCTCTCCACCAAACAAGACGCCTCGCCCTTCACTGTCCCATCGTCATTTTTTTAAATCTTGGACTTCGATGTAACAGCGGCCGATTAAGAATGTTTTGAGCTGAAACCGGTGTGGCTCAGTGGATGGAGCGTCGGCCTGCGGACTGAAGGGTCCCGGGTTCGATTCCGGTCAAGGGCATGGACCTTGGTTGCGGGCATATCCCCAGTGGGGGGCGTGCAGGAGGCAGCTGGTCGATGATTCTCTCTCATCGATGTATCTGACTCTCTCTCCCTCTCCCTTCCTCTCTGTAAAAAAAAATAAAATGTATATTTTTTAAAAAGAACGTTTCCCACAGAAATAAGCTTAGAAAGAGGACACGCATTGTCCCCACGGTGGCCCAGGACGGGGCGGAGAGACACGGGAAGACCCCACCCCACACTGGTCGCCGTTTCCTAAAAGCTCCCCATGGCCCCCTCCCCTCTGTCCACGCCGCCACAGCCCCATCCCCCTCCCGTCCACACCGCCACGGCCCCTAGCCCTTCCGGTCTATGCTGCCCGGAGCCTCGCAGGTGGGATGGGGTCAGAGTGCGTTTCTAAGCAATGGGTTACACGCGTGGGGCTGGGGGGCAGGCGGTGCTCAGAGGCGGAATCTGGCAGCAGCCGCTTCCTTTTCCCCCTGAAGCTGCTGCCGCCCGGCCCGGCCGCCGCGGACAGGGCAGAGCTGCCCTCACTCTCCCCGGGAACGGGGCCGGCGAGCGGGTCCCGGGGAAGCCACAGCCTGGGGCGCCTCCACCTCCTTCATAAATATTTTTTATTGATTTCAGAGAGGAAGGGAGAGGAAGAGAGAGGAAGAGAGAGACATCGATGAGGAGAGAGAATCCTGGATCGGCTGCCTCCTGCACGCCGCCCCCTACTGGGGATCCAGCCGGCAACCCGGGCCTGTGCCCCTGACCGGAATCGAACCCGGGACCCTCCAGTCCACAGGCTGACGCTCTACCCACTGAGCCACACGGCCGGGGCCCACCGTTGTTGTTTAAACCCAGGCAGCCGGCCCTCGGGGAGGATAAGGGAATGGCCGCGGGCGCCCTCCGCCCCGGTGCCCAGGTCAGCACACCCCCTCCCCCTGTGCCGCTGCCTGGGGGAGCGGGGTCCCCCCCCGGGGGGGGGCGTGCGGGGTGCCCGGTCCCGTCCCTCTCAGCCCCAGGCCCGGCCCCGCCGCCCGGTTCGCGGGGCACATCCCCCGGTTCCCCGAGAACACGGCGTCGCTGACAGGCCTGTTGTCATGGAGACCGCTCTCCTCCTGCGAGGACCTCACCGCAGGCCTCCGCCCGCACTCCGCTCCAGCGGCAGGTCCCGCCCGCCCCGCTCCCCGCCCCTCCGAGCGGCCTTCCCGCAGCCCCCAGGAGGCTCCATTGTGTCCGCGCTGCCCGCTGAGCCGCTCCCTCTGCCCTCGGCCCCCCCAGCTCCATGTGGGGCCCGGCTCCCGGGCTCCCGGGCTCCGGGCCAATGGGGGTGAGTGGTCAGAGCCGGGCCGGACGCCAGGCCCGCCCCCTCGAGGCAGACGGCAGGGGGGGACAGCGACGGGGCAGGGACGAACCCCCAGAAATGGAGATGACGTGGCCGGCTGGTCCCTGCCCACACCCCCTCCGAGGGGAGAGGCGAGGATGTGCCCCAGGACCAGCCAGACGTTAGAACTCAGACCTGCCCTCTGGGGGGACCCCGCCACCCCAACACCCCCCTCCCCCTGCAGCCGGGGGTCCGCCGTGGGCACACCCCCCTTCGGATGGCACGAGGGAAGCCCCGGACGAGGAGCAGACGCCAAAGCCGCGTCCAAATCGGAGCCGGGCCAGCCCCGGCCCGCCCCCCGCCCGTCCCACCCCCACTCCGCCCTCCGTCCAGACTGAACATCACGCGTCCCTGGGGGGGGGGGGGGGGGCGCGCCCCGACTCCCTGACACCGGCCAGCCCTCTGTGCCGGCTGTGGGCGGAGCGGCCGGCGCGCTGCCCTCTGAGTGACGCCCGGCCGGGCCAGTCAGGGCCCAGGACACGGCGGCGTCCTCACAGACGGACGGACAGACGGACGGACGGCACAGGCGCTCACGGCCCCGCCACCCCCTCCGGGGCTTCCCGCGGAGAAACACATCCGTTCCCACCGCCCCGCCTCCACGCCCGCCCCTCAGCCGGGCCGGCCCAGCCGCTCTGCCCAGCTCCCCTCGGACGGACGGACACGCCCGGGCGAGGGGGACAGACAGCCATCTCGCGGTCACTATTTCATTGGCCAACAGACTGCCGTTCCGGCCGCTGGACCAGCCCCAGCGTCAGAGCAAAAAGCTGGGAACACGGGTCCCCTCGGGCCAGCGGGGCCCAGCATAGCTGCCCCACGGGAGCATCGCTCAGCCCAAGCCCGGAGCCCGGAGCCCGGCCACGGCCGGCGTCAGCCTGAGGGCGTCCACCTGCCAGCTCAGTCCCCTCACCCTGGGCCTCGCCATCAGCCTGACAGCCCCCCTGGGATCCCGGACTGCGAGAGGGCACAGGCCAGGCTGGGGAACCCTGCCCCCAAGTGCACGAATTCCGTGCACCAGGCCTCTAGTGTAATATAAATTAGGATTTTGTACTTAAAATCTTTAAAAAGACACACACAAACACACACACACAAACACACACACAAACACACACACACAAACACACACACATAAACACACACACATACAAACACACACAAACACACACACAAACACACACACATACAAACACACACACAAACACACACACAAACACACACACATACAAACACACACAAACACACACACAAACACACACACACACACACAAACACACACACACAAACACACACACATTGCTACATACCCTGTTTCCCCGAAAATAAGACAGTGTCTTATATTAATTTTTTCTCCCAAAGTTGCGCTAGGTCTTATTTTCAGGGGATGTCTTATCTTTCCATGCGCTAGGTCTTCTTTTCGGGGAAACACGGTAGATGTACAAACTCACACTGAAAACAGCGCCTTCCTGAATGTTCCGTGGCAGAGAGCACCTCCCGGCGAGGTCACGGGGCCTCCTGGCCCCCAGCACCCGGGTGGGCGTCCCCGGCGAGACGGTCACACGTGGGAGCCCCGCGGGGGACCCGGCGGGGAGCGCGGGCGCGGGGCGGGTGCCGGGTGGGTGGTGGGTGCCGGGGAGCCGGGCGCTGGGCGGGCGCGGGGCGGGTGCCGGGTGCCAGGCGGGTGGCGGGGGCCGGGGCGGCCGCGGTAAACAAGCCTCCACGGTGCTCCTTCCTGTCGGGGTCACTGGATAAGGCCACGACTTCCTCCTCCCGCCTCCGCCACCCATCGCCATGGCGACGGAGTGAATCAGCGACCGCACACAGAAATAACCGCCCGCACGGGCACCACATGCTCCGGAGACGGTGCCAACGCGCGCGACGTGTCCGCGCCGGCCTCACGGGAACCCGCCCGCCCGGGCCCTGGAGCGGGCACCGGGGACTGCGGGAGGGCGGCGGGCACTGGGCACGGAGCCGCACAGGCCGGGGGCACGGGGTCAGGGAGCCGCACAGGCCGGGGGCACGGGGTCAGGGAGCCCCACAGGCCGGCGGGCACGGGGCCCGGAGCCGCACAGGCCGGGGGCACGGGGTCAGGGAGCCGCACAGGCCAGGGGCACGGGGCCCGGAGCCCCACAGGCCGGGGGCACAGGGTCCTGGAGCCGCACAGGCCGGGGGCACCGGGCACGGAGCCGCACAGGCCGGGGGCACGGGGTCAGGGAGCCCCACAGGCCGGCGGGCACGGGGCCCGGAGCCGCACAGGCCGGGGGCACGGGGTCAGGGAGCCGCACAGGCCAGGGGCACGGGGTCCCGGAGCCGGACCGGGCGCCGATTGCCTAAAGGGGAACCTCTCCCAGGGACCCGGAGCCCCAGCCCCGGGGATTGTCCCTGTGGAAGCAAACACGGCTATGCCCCCGCCTCCCCCGGCCCCCAGCTGCCCGGGAGCTGCCCGCCTCTCTGGCCTGGCACCAGCGCCCTCCCACAGCTGCCACGCCAGCCTGCCCCGGTGCCTCCGCCCGCGGGAGGGCCAGCCACCCCGGTGCTCAGGAAGGGCAGTCAGAAAGCTGCTCCGGCCCTGGCAGGTGTGGCTCAGTGGGTAGAGCGTCGGCCTGCGGACTGAAAGGTCCCAGGTTCGATTCCGGTCAGGGGCATGTACCTTGGTTGAGGGCACATCCCCGGTGGGGGGTGTGCAGAAGGCAGCTGATCGATGATTCTCTCTCATGGACGTTTCTAACGCTCTCTCTCTCTCCCCCTTCTTCTCTGTAAAAACTCAATAAAATAAAAAAATTTAAAAAAACATATTTAAATGATTTTTTACAGAGAAGGAGGGAGAGGCCTAGAGAGCCAGAAACATCGATGAGAGAGAGACATCGACCAGCTGCCTCCTGCACGCCCCCCACTGGGGATGTGCCCGCAACCAAGATACATGCCTGCCCTTGACTGGGATCGAACCCGGGACCCTTCAGTCCGCAGGCCAATGCCCTATCCACTGAGCCACACCGTTAGGGCATCGCTGACGGTTCTTTTATTTTTTTTAATTTCTTTATCGATTAAGGAATCACAAATTAGTCCTCAAGCCCCCATTCATTCCCGCCCCTCCCCACTCATGCCCCGCCCCTCCCCACTCGTGCCCCGCCCCTCCCCACTCATGGCCCGCCCCTCCCCACTCATGGCCCCGCCCCTCCCCACTCATGGCCCCGCCCCTCCTCCCTCATGCCCCCGCCCCTCCCCACTCATGCCCCGCCCCTCCCACTCATGCCCCCGCCCCTATTGTCCTTGACCCCCGGTGAGGCCCCTGTGTGTGCACAGAAGCCGCTGTCGGGTCTTTTAAACACATTTCGCTGGACGCTGACCGAGAGCTCACACCGCCCTCCCCGCCCCACGGCGGACACTCCCAGGACCCCCGCCCCCTGCCCGCGAGGCGGGCGCGAAGGTGTGGCCGCTGAGGACGTTCCAATGCTCCGGCTGGGCCTTCTTCTCTTTATTTTTAATTCCCCGGTGACGCTGGTTAGCGAATTTACCGGGTCCGGTGCAGGCCCCACGCACAGGCTCCGTGCACCCGCTGTGTGCACCTCCCAGCAGCCTTTCACGGACCGGCGCTGGGGGAGCTGTCCTCGGTGCTGAAGTCACACGGGGGCCCAGACTGCTCTGAGGGCCGGGCCGGTGGCCGGACAAGCACACACAGGCCCGCCCGCGCGGCTCCGTGGCTGGGCGTCCACCTAGGAGCCAGGAGGTCCCGGTTCCATCCCCAGGCGGGTCCCATGGCGGGAATTATGGGCTCCGTCCCCCGTGCGGGGCAGGAGCAGACGATCAGTGATTCTCTCTCTCCCTCTCCCTTCCTCTCTGAAATCATCAAAAAATACATGTAAGCCCTGGCCGATTTGGCTCCGTGGATAGAGCGTCGGCCTGTGGACTGAAGGGTCCCGGGTTTGATTCTGGTCAAGGGCACAGGCTCGGGGTGCGGGCTCCATCCCCAGTGGGGGGCGTGCGGGAGGCAGCCGGTCCATGAGTCTCATCATGGATGTTTCTCTCCCTCTCCCTTCCTCCCTCACATCCACAGAAGTGTTTGCTTAAAGAAAGAAAGAATCACGAAGCCCCCGGCGACCACCACACCCGGGACCGTGGCTGCTGACGCCCGGCTCCCGGCCGGGCCGCGGGCTCCCACCAGCGGGCAGGAGCCGGCGGCAGTGGCGAGTGCCGGGAACGAGCCAGGAGCAGTGAGATGGATGCCGCCCTGGGCGCGGGGCCAGCCCGTTTGTCTCTGTGTCTGCAGAAGTGATGGCGCGGAGCCACAGCGGCCGGCCCGGGTGAGTCACAAACACTGTCCTCCCGGCTCCGATGTTTTCCAGTCCGGGAGAGAGGGTTTTGGTGCCGTGGCCGTGGCCGTGGCTGTGGCCGTGGCCGTGTGGGCGGCGTCATCCCGGGTTCCTCACCCGGAGGCGGACGGCATTCCGGGCCTCCTCTCTCATCACTTCACCTCGGGACAGCCGCTCGGCCACTCGCCCACACGAGGGGAACTGGAAGCCGGCGGCGTGGCCGTGGGTGGGCGCTGACCTAGGAACCGGGAGGTCAGGGTTCGATTCCCTGTCATGGCACATGATCAGGTTGTGGGCTCCATCCCCAGTGATTCCCTCTCACCATGGATGTTTCTCTCTCTCCCTCTCCCTTCCTCTCTGACATCAATTTAAAAAAAATTTGTTTTTTTAATCAGGCTGGGGCCGTGCGGCTCAGGGGTCTGGGGCCAACCTCAGCTCTACGGGGCTCAGATTTCCACCCCAACAGCCTGTGGGAGCTTTGGGGCACACACAGGCACAGACACACCTGCACGTACACACACACACACACACCTGCATGTACACACGCACACACACCTGCACACACACACACCTGCACGTACACACACACACACACACACACACTGCACACACACACACACACCTGCACGTACACACACACACACCTGCACACACACACACACACACCTGCACACACACACACACACACGTACACACACCCATGCCCGACCTTCCTTGGCCATCGCACATGCCTCCCCATGGCCCTCAGCAGCCGCGTTAACATGCAGGAGGCGGTGACACAGCCGCCCCACGGGCTCCGCCGGCTGTCAGGGCGAGAGGGCGGCTGGCCTCCCGGCCGCGGGCTCCTCACCCTCAGCGCGAGGTCTGGGCGCTGAGCTGACAGGAGCCGACGGAGGGACCGCTGACCCAGAATCGCTCTGTGAAATCCAGATCAGACCCTCAACCCGCTTTAATCACAACCCGCTCACTCATGCACTCACACACGCTCTCTCTCACATTCCCACACACTCCCACACACACACTCACACACACACACTCACACACACACACACTCACACTCAGACACGCACACACACCCACACACTCACAATAACACACACTCACACTCACACACACACACTCAGACACACTCACACACAATAACACACACTCACACACACACAATAACACACACACTCACACATACACACACAATAACACACATATACACACACATACACACACACTCACACACCACTCACACACACACACACACACACACACTCACACACTCACACACACACTCACACACACACACACTCACACATACACACACACACACACACTCAGACCGCGGGGAGGAGGTGGAGGGCGGCGCCTGAGGCAGGCCCGGTGCCTCAGCTAACGGTCTGCCAGCAGAGACCTGAGCTTCCTCTGGCCCCATCCGTCGCCATGACAACTCCGGGAGAGGAGGGCCTTCCCAGCGCCGTTGCGCCCTGACTGTGGAAGGTGCTCTCTCTCTGACACACCGGCTCCCGAGAACACTTCCTCCCCCGGCCGGTGACCCAGGAGGTCCGGGTTCGATTCCGGGCAGGCCACCAGCCGCGGGCACATCGGCCAGGCCCCGCCCGCAGCGTCCGCGGCCAGGACGTCTCATCCCAAAGCGGCCGTCACCGGACGCTCTGGCCGCCGTCTCATCCCAAAGCGGCCGTCACCGGACGCTCTGCCCGGAGAGGCCACGGCGACGCTGCTGCCAGAACTAAAAGCGGAAAGGAACAGGACGCTCTCAGAAACACCCCCCTTAATTAACGGCCGGGTCCGGGATGATGCGGAGCTGTTTGCATATTTATGAGGGGGTGGGGGGGAGGGAGAGAGGAGGGATAAATGCCGGATGTGACTCTGCACATTGAAGAACGTCCCGCGGTGACAGCACGCGCCCGTCTGTCTTGGCAAGCAGGTGGTGAGTCTATATTTGGGCCTGAAACTTCCTCCCGCAGCCGACGTAGAACCCACGGCCCCGGAGCCGCTCGCCGGCCGGACACGCCCCGGGAGCTGTCCACGGTCTGGACGGACGGTCTGTGCCGCCATTAGTCTACCCCGTGGTCGGCAAACTCATCGTCCTCAGAGCCAAATATGGACAGGACAACGACTGGCATGTCTTTGGAGAGACACGTTTTTTAAACTTAAGCTTCTTCTAACGCCACGTCTTCAACACAGACTCGCCCGGGCCGTGGTCTTTTGTGGAAGAGCCACACTCCAGGGGCCAGAGAGCCGCATGTGGCTCTCGAGCCGCAGTTTGCCGACCACGGGCCTAGGGACTGAAAGGTCCCGGGTTCGATTCTGGTCAAGGGCACATGCCGGGGTTGTGGGCTCAATCCCCAGGAGGGGGTGTACGGGAGGCAGACAATCAATCATTCTCATCATTTCTGTTTCTCTCTCTCTCTCTCTCTCTCTCTCTCTCTCTCTCTCTCTCCCTTCCTCTCTGAAACCAATAAAAATATTGTTTTTAAGTTAGAAAAGTAAAAAGTTGCTTTTGTGAAGAAGGAGAAGGAAAAGTAGGAGAATTTCTTGGAAGAGGACATTTTATTTTTACTTTTTTAAATATATTATATTGATTTTTTACGAAGAGGAAGGGAGAGGGATAGAGAGCCAGAAACATCAATGAGAGAGAAACATCGACCAACTGCCTCCTGCACGCCCCCCACTGGGGATGTGCCCGCAACCAAGGTCCATGCCCTTGACGGGAATCAAACCCGGGGCCCTTGAAGCTGCCTGAGCGCCTGGATGCAGCTGTGCCTGAAGCTGCCTTAGAAAACCTATGTCTGGGTTTCTCCCCTGCAGAGCCAACCCATTCTTCCGATAGAAAGATGCCAGATGGATAGATGATAGCGATAGATAGATGACAGATAGATGATAGATACTTTATTGCTCCAGTTTAAGCTGTGTTCCTCTTTGAGGCAACAACGAGATTCCTGACTAAATGCAGATCGCAATGAGGTCTTCCCGGAGGCAGGGACCTGAGGCTCGGCGACCAAGTCACACGAAGGCCCCTTTGTAGCCAGGATTCAATGGCCTCGCTTGTCCCAGGAGCAACATGGAGGTCCGTGCTCCTTTAGCCAAGTGCGGGGAGCCTAAAAGCCAGTCCTGGCCCGGCCGGCGAGGCTCGGTGATTGAGCTTCAACCTAGGTCCCAGGTCGATTCCCGTCAAGGGCATGGACCTTGGTTGCAGGCACATCCCCAGTGGGGGGGGGAGGGGAGTGTGTGCAGGAGGCAGCTGATCAATGTTTCTCTCTAATCGATGTTTTTTTTTTTTTAATATATTTTATTGATTTTTTACAGAGAGGAAGAGAGAGGGATAGTTAGAAACATCAATGAGAGAGAATCATTGATCAGCTGCCTCTTGCACACCTTCTACTGGGGATGTGCCCGCAACCAAGGTACATGCCCTTGACCAGAATCGAACCTGGGACCTTTCGGTCCGCAGGCTGATGCTCTATCCATTGAGCCAAACTGGTTTCGGCTCTAATCGATGTTTCTAACTCTCAGTTCTTCTCGGTAAAGAAATCAATAAAATATATTAAAATAATAATAAAATGAAATAAAGGCCAGTCCTGGATACAGGGTTGGAATATTCGAGAAGTCCTCGGAAAGACCCCCTGGAGGGGGCGGCCCACGCAGCAGGAAGCCCCCGCAGGAAACGCAACTCCCAGGGCGGGAGCCACCAGGACCCGCGGGTTCACTTAACCAGCTTCCGGGGCGGGGGCGGCAGGCTGCTTCCGAGGCTGGAGGAGGCGGCGCCGGGGAGCTGGGCGCCGGTCCAGCGCGGCTCTGCTCCCCTCCGGCTGCCAAGCGGTCCCCTTGGTTACCCAACGGGGTCCAAGCACCAAGGAAGGGGCAGCAGCACTTCCGCCAGCCGGCCTCGTGCCAGAGAGATGTTTGCCAAGAAGCCCCTAGAGCTCTGCTCTTCCACCTCATTGACTACACCCTGGACACGTGGCCACGCCGTAACCAATCCCTGGCGAGGAGGAAGCTGATTGACACTGGCTGAGACCAATCCGTACTCGCCTCTGGAGCTGGGCCCTCCGGCTCCAGAACAGGTGTTATTGAAGAAAAAAAAAGGGGGGGGGGGTTCGGAAAGAGGGTGGCTGCTGGGCAGGTGACCCCGGAGTCGGCGGTGGGACACTCTTTCCATTCCTCCGTGCACGGGGCTCGCACTGCAGGTTTCCCAGCTTTGGAGGTTCCGCCCCCGCTGCTGGCCCCGTTGCAAAAGCATCTGGGTTCGCCCAGCTGGGCGGCTCAGTGGTTGAGCATCATCAACCGGGAGGTCACAGTTCGATTCCCATTAAGGGCACGTGCCCAGGTAGCGCTGGATTCCCCAGTAGGGGGCGTTCAGGAGTCAGCCAATAGATGGTTCTCTCATCATCATTGATTTTTGTTTGTTTGTTTTTTATCATTGATGTTTTTATCTCTTTCCCTCCTCCCTTCCTCTCTGAAATGAATAAAAATATATTTAATATATTTATTTCTTCTTCTTCTTTTTTTTTTTTTTTAAGAGCATCTGAGTTCCAGTCTCCTTGAGCCCCGTCCATCCTCGGGGACATAGTAGCTGAGGTCCCAAAGGGTGAGGTCGGGGGGCCATCCAGGCACACACGGTTCCACTTCCCCCAGAATGTTCTCAGGGTCAGCAGCCCAGGCGCCGACCGCCACAACCCTCCATTCATCGAGATCCGGACGCAATCCCTCCTGGCACCGGCCATCTGCAGCTGCTCACACGTGTGCCAGCTCCCCGGGGCCTCCAGGTGCTGACGGAGGCAGCAGCGGGGTCCAGAGGCCCGTGAACTCCGAACTCCTCTGTCCACCTGGTGCGGCTGGGAAACCCAGGCCCGGCGGGAGGAGGGCTCCCCCAGCCCCTCTGACCTACCCCCATACTCAGCCTCTCTGTGCCTCAGTTTCTTCGTCTGCAAAGTGGGGACAACAGAGCCCCTTCCTCATGGGACTTCTGTGAGGATCAGAAGCGTTAATGTAGCCCGGCCAGTGTGGCTCAGTGGTTGAGCACCTGCCTATGAACGAGGAGGTCATGGTTCTATCTGGGTTAAGGGCACAGGCCCGGGTTGCGGCTCCATCCCTAGGAGGAATCCCTCCATGATTCTCTCTCATCATTGATGTTTCTCTCTCTCTCCTTCTCCCTTCCTCTCTCTGAAGTCAATAAAAATACATTGCCATGCCCTGACTGGTTTGGCTCAGTGGATAGAGTGTCGACCTGCGGACTGGAGGGTCCCGGGTTCAATTCAGGTCAAGGGCATGTGCCTTGGTTTCGGGCACATCCCCAGTGTGGGGGAGGGGTACAAAAGGCAGCTGATTGATGTTTCTAACTCTCTATCCCTCTCCCTTCTTCTCTGTAAAAAAAAAAAAAAAAAAAAAAAAAATCAATAAAATATATTTTTTAAAAATACATTCCCAACAGAAAGAAGAGTCCATGTATGTGACACAAAGTCGGCCCGTGACCACTGCGCCCACACGGAGTCCCCGGGCACAGGGTCTCCCCACGGCACTGCTCCGTCACGGCTCCACCCACAGCCTCTGAGGGACAGAGCGGCACCCGGCCTCACACTCTTAGCCGTTTATGGGCATGAGGTTACCCCCGGGGGTAACTGCCAGTCCCCCGGCCGAAGCCCCGGGCACAGGCGGGCGTGGACTGTGCTCCCGCCGGACCCCAGAGAGTTTCCCTGGAGAGCCGGCTCCGGAGAGGAGCGCCGGCACCTGCTCCGTGGCTGAGCGCCGACCTGTGAACCCGGAGGTCAGGGTTCGATCCCGGTCAGGGCTCAGGCCCGGGTGGCGGGCTCCGTCCCCGGTGCGGGGCCTGCTGGAGGCAGCCAGTCCCTGGCTCTCTCTCCTCACGGCTGTTTCTCTCCCTGCCTCTCGGAGATCCATAAACAGCTGAGAGAGCAAAGCAAACAGGCGGGTCTGCGCGCGGCCACGAAGGCACGCCACGGGGACCCTCGCCCCGACATTCTCTGTCAGAAGGCGGAGGCCAGGTCCGCCACCAGGCGGTCTGGGCTTGGGGGCTGTTTTCAGTTCCTGGGGGTGGAAGCCGGGGAGTGCCATGGCTGAGAATTCTGATTTTAAAAATAAAAAAGCTTCACACGAGCGAGATGCTCCCGTCCCTCCGAGCCAGCCTGGCGTTGCTGTCTTAGAGCTGAACACAGGGCCCTCAGGGTTCACCGCGGGGAACCCCGCCTCCCCCAAACCCCAGCCCCGCCCCCTCCCCGCGGCCCAGCGGGAGGGGCTGATGGGAACGCGGGGTTCTTCTCTCCCAGCCTGGAGCGCGGCGTGGGTGTTTGAGATTTTCAGATCTCATTTCTGTGCTGAGCGTGAGGCAGCCAGAGACAGCGCTACGAGGCCACAGAGAAGCTAACCTCCACACAGCGTCCCTGTCCCCACCCCCATCCCCGTCCCCACCCCCATCCCCATCCCCATCCCCGTCCCTGTCCTGTCCCTGTCCCCGTCCCCGTCCCCATCCCCGTCCCTGTCCTGTCCCTGTCCCCGTCCCCGTCCCCGTCGCCGGAGCCAGGGGGGGTGTCGGCAAAGAGCTGACTGGGCCCTCTCCCTCACTCGGGGGGAAAAGGGGGGTTGGGCGGTGACCTTTCTCATTTTTCTTTGAAAAATACTGTATATTTATTTTTTAAAATATATTTTATGGATTTTTTTACAGAGAGGAAGGGGAAAGGAATAGAGAGCCAGAAACATCGATGAGAGAGAGACATCGATCAGCTGCCACTTGCACACCCCGTACTGGGGATGGAGTCCACAACCTGGGCCTGTGCTCTGACCGGGAATCGAACCCTGACCTCCTGGTTCCTAGGTCAAAGCTCAGCCCCTGAGCCACACCGGCCGGGCTGGATTGTATTTATTTAACCGCTGTCGGCTCTTCCCAAACCTCTCCCGAGGGCTGTGGGCCCGACAGGGACGGTGGACGCCAGCACCCGTGACGTGTGCGTGCGGGGGCCCAGGCTTCATCCGGGCACCCTGGGTCCCAGGTGCCTCCGCTCCTCTTGTTACTGGGCCACGCCCACCCCGTGCTCACCCTGGAGGGCCAGGCGGGGCGGGTCTGCGGCATCAGAGATGCTCTTTATGGGACCTGAGAGCCCGCACCCCCATTTTCCAGATGGGGGGGGGGGCTGAGGGGCTCAGAGCTGTCCACGCATGACCCCGCCGGGTCACCGACCCCCAGCCCTGCCGCCTGGGGGTCACACTCCCGGCCCCAAGCCCCCTCTGGCGGGCGCTCCGCCTCCCACCCGGGACCCCCAGCGCCCGAATCTGCCGGCGGGGGGTCCGGCCCTGACACCCTAATAATCACCGCCACCCTCACCCTCAGGCCTCAGGGGGGACCAGCTCCCCAGCAGGGAGGCCGCCCGACAACCCAGGGCGGATGGACGGAAGGACGGACGGAAGGACTGAGGCGCGGCCGGAGCTTGGGAAACCCCGCAGGTGAAGCGCATGGCGGAGGCGCCCCCGCCCGCCTCCTGGGTCCCCGCAGCTGTGCGGCCGGCAGCACCGCCCCCCCTTCTGGGCCGGAAGGACCCCAGGCTCTCCCAGGAGCCCCTGGGGCTGTGGGTCACCTTTCCCAGCGGAGCCGCGGGATAACAGAGTAATTCTGATAACGGAGGAATTCCGGGGGGGGGAGGGGGGGGGACAGTGGCTGAAGGCTGGTGACCTCACACCCAAAGTCACGCAGCAAACAAGTGGCGGAGCTGGGATCCAAACCCCGGCAGCTGGCACCTGAGCCCCAGGCCTTTCTTTCCATCAGGCGCTGGAAACGGAGAGGGAAGGTGCTGGAGGAGCAGCAGACGGAACTTAACTAAATGGCCGGAGAGAGCAAAAGCTAACAGGAGGTGCTAGCAAACTCCTTCCAGCCCGGCTGGCTGGGCTCAGTGGATAGAGCATCGGCCTGCGGACTGAAAGGTCCCAGGTTCGATTCCAGTCAAGGGCATCTACCTTGGTTGTGGGCACATCCCCAGTAGGGGGCGTGCAGGAGGCAGCTGGTCTATGTTTCTAACTCTCTAGCCCTCTCCCTTCCTCTCTATAAAGAAAATCAATAAAATATATATATTAAAAAAAAAAAAAAAAAAGATGACAGTGCTCCTAGTGGGTGGGATGGCCCCTGGCAATTGTCTCTGAACCCCCTCTGTATGTCTGGGGAACCCCATCTCTGAGGCAGCAGGGAATCGCTCAGTCCATATTTCCATGCCCCCCCGCCCCCCCGACATCTCAGTGCGGAGAGCAGACCTGGGTGTCCCCATAAACTGGGGACGCGGGCTCTGGTCGGCTTTTATATATATATAAAATTGATTTTTACAGAGAGAAATAGAGAGGGATAGAGAGTTAGAAACATCGATGAGAGAGAATCATTGATCAGCTGCCTCTTGCACACCCAGTACTGGGGATGTGCCTGCAACCAAGGTACCTGCCCTTGACCGGAATCGAACCTGGGACCCTTCAGTCCACAGGCCAACACTCTATCCACTGAGCCACACCAGTTTCGGCGGCTCTGGTCAGCTGTAACCAGTACGCAGGTGGTTGTCATTCCCAGGGCAAAAGAGCTAAGGGCGGGCCCTCGCGCACTAGCTCCCTCCGCAGCGCCCCCGTGCGGGGTCTTCTGAGCTGGAGCCATCAGCCCGCTTCGCCTGCGGAGCAAAAAATACCCGCCCGCCGCACGTGCGGCGCTATTTTTAATCCGTTACATAAACGCTCCTGCAGTCACCCAGCCCCACCCGCCCAGGACCATCGCGGGGCCGATGGCGGCGTCCGATCAATATGTTTTT
The DNA here is from genome assembly GCF_964339955.1 of Pipistrellus hanaki. Classification (NCBI taxonomy): domain Eukaryota; kingdom Metazoa; phylum Chordata; class Mammalia; order Chiroptera; family Vespertilionidae; genus Pipistrellus; species Pipistrellus hanaki. The sequence continues at coordinate 852,083 of NC_140521.1, forward strand.
CCTTTTCAACTGAGACCCACAATTCTTCTCACTCAGACACGCTGGGCAATGTTTTCTCCCGTTCAAAGGCTCTGGTTCTGGACCACAAAGGGCTGTAAACGCCCATTTGCACAGAGCAGCCCGTTTGACGACCGAAGGCAAACTCGGTCTTGGGGGGAGGGGGGGGGAAGGCCAGCGTTAGGGCATGTATTGGGGCTTTGCAGGCCATAGGATCTGTCACAATGGCCTGCGTCGCTGTGGTGAGAAAGCAGCCACAGACAGTGTGCACACACACGGGCACAGCTGTGTTGCAATAAAGCTTTATTGAAACACACAAGTGGAGGGCCGGGTTTGACCCCCGGGCCGTCGTTGGGCGCTGCCTGGTTTCAGGGGTGCAGACAATAACAAGCGACGTGTTTGACAGGGTCTGGCTGAGCTTACACGTGGGTAAGTATCGCGAGAGGAGGCGGAGAAAACGGAATTCGATTGAGGAGAAGCCCAGGGCCACAGAAGGAGAACCCCGGGCCGGAGTGGAAACACGTCCCCAGACCCCGCACAGAGAGCCGGGCAGACCCAGCACGCAAGGACACCCGGCCCGCAGCTGGCAGAGCCCGCGCCCGCCTTCCACACCCGCCCCAGCGCCCGCCCCGCAGGCCTGCGGATCGGGGCCGGGCGGGGTTTCCCTGTCCATTCACCCGGAGCAGGGGTGGGGGGCTGGCGCTGTGTGCTGGGCTCCCCCGGGGTTCACCCAGGTCGGTGCCTGCAGACCGCCGCCAGCACCGCAGCCATGCCACGCAGCAAGTCCGATCGACTCCATTGATTTTTTTTATAACAACTTTGGGGCCGTAAGGCGAGGGGATTGATCAATTATGGTCAGGTGTGGAGGGGGTGGGGCGAACCCTGAGGGCGGCGGGAGGGGCAGAGGAAACAGAGGGGTGGAGGGGTGCAGGAACTGCCCTGTCAAGGGTTGCACGCCCCAAACCCATATGTTGGAACCTCCCGGCCCCCAGGTGATGGAGTTGGGGGGCGGGGCCTCCGGGAGCTGATGAGGCCGGAGGGAGGAGCCCGGATGGGAGGAGTGCCCTCTGACCCCCCAGGAGAGCAAAGAGCTCCTCCTCAGAAGGGACACGCCCACCCCTTGTTCCCGGGCTTCCGGGTCTCTGGATCCCGGAGGAAGACGGGTCTGCTGCTTATCAGACAGCCCGCCGGGGGCACTGGGCCACAGCGGCCCGGAGGGTGGAGACAGGCCCATTGCACAGATGGGCAAACTGAGCCTCAGCGAGCTCCAGGGCCTGGACCGGATCTCCCCGTTCCCAGAGAGAAGGCAGAGACTGCACCGCGGTACTGACACCTCCCACCGGGCTCCGCATTGGCACCGAAGCCCAGGGCGGTGGCGTGAGACAGACCTGGGAGTTTTCATACAGAGAACGTGTGTGACCAGCCCCGACCAGACACCCCCTCGCGGACCGGCCGCGTCTCCTCTGGCCCCAGTGCGGAGGGGCCGATGGGGGGTGTACCCCGAGTCCCATTCTTTATTGAAAATATATCTTATTGATTTTTTACAGAGAGGAAGGGAGAGGGATAGAGAGTTAGAAACATCGATGAGAGAGAAACATCCATCAGCTGCCTCCTGCACACCCACTAGTGGGGATGTGGCTGCAACCAAGGTACATGCTCTTGACTGGAATCGAACCTGGGACCCTTCAGTCTGCAGGCCGACGCTCTATCCACTGAGCCAAACCGGTTCTGGCCTATTCTTTTCTTTAAATTTTTAAATATATTTTATGGATTTCAGAGAAGAAGGGAGAGGGGAAGGGAGAGAGAGAAACATCCATGATGAGAATCATCATCCACCCACTGCCTCCCGCACGCCCCCTAGTGGGGATGGAGCCCACAACCAGGGCCTGCGCCCCCCGACCGGAATCTAACCGTGACCTCCTGGCTCCTAGGTCATCGCTCAACCCCTGAGCCACCCGGCCGGGCTCTGAGTCCGCTCGATCGCTCTGGGGACGGTGGGGAGCTCACTGTCCATCCCCGGGGGTGCCGCCTGGGGTGCCGGGGGTCCCCGTGATGGGGGGGCGGGAACCTGTGCTGAATGCAGAGCGCCAGCGGGAAAGGGACCTCCTCGTCGCATCCAGCTCAGACCCAGCACGGAAGGAAGGGGCCCCCCAGCCGCAGACAACTGGGGGAGGGGGCCCCCCTCCGGGAACGAGGCCCCAGCAAGGCCTTTGCCGCCGCGAACACCCGCCCAGACTCCCCGCCAACCAGCGGGGGTTTCCTTGGTGCCCCTGGACCCAGGCAGCCCATGCCCATTGCTGGCTCCCAGCCCTGAAGCCCAGACAGAGGCCCCCCATTCCCCCCGCCCCCTTTCCCCCCCTCTGCCTCCGGTGGGGGCGGGCGGGGCTGCAGTGATTTACGCTGGGAACGGCCCTGTCCCGCCATTAAATCACTCCGGGGCGGCGCCAGCATTTGTATCCCACGGCCTGCCCCCCCCCCCCCAGGCCGCCTCTCCAGAGACACCCCCACACCCAGAGGCCCCCACCCCGTTGTCAGGAGAGCCAGGCGGTGCCCTCCTCCCGCTCCCAGAGCTGCCACCCCCAAGGCCCTTCTCCCACCCACACGGTCACGGTCACCGGCGCAGGGTCCACCCCTCCGCACCCCCCGCACCCCCCTGCGGGGAGGCCCCCGCGCGCCTCCGTGGCCAAGCCTCCGCCCGCACTGAGGCGCTTCCATCGCGGGCCCCCTGGCCGCGGGGCCGGGCGGTGCGGACTCGCCCCAGCACAGGCCCATCTGGTTCCGAGAAGCGCGCCCACCTCGCTCTTTGCCAGGCAGCTGCCCACGCCGGAGGGGGCGCGGGCACGGTGAGCGCAGGCAGCGCCGCGGAGAGCAGGCCCTTCCGCCTCTCCCCTCCGCCTGCCCCTCCGCCCCGCGCCGGGGGCAGATCGTGCCCGAAGGACCCCCCAAGGCCACCTGCTCCGAGGGAAGCTGGTTCGCTCCCGCAGACCCTCCTCACCCACCGCAGGCAACTAAGTATCTTCAGGAATCCAGCCTGGTTCCCCCAGCGCCGCTAACTGCGGCTAAATATAGGCACCGACTGTCTCTGCTGTCCCTGGGGGGGGGGGGGGTACACAGGAGCTCCCCCAGGCAGGCGATGGGGGGGGGGGCTGCCCGGCCAGGGCAGCCGGGCCAGGAGCGCGGCCAGCAACAGAGTTCAGGGTGGCACGGCTGCCCTGCGGGGCCCAGGCCTCCCCAGCCGCGCACGAGCTCTCAGTGGCCAGGGGGAAGATGGGGGGCCCCGGGGGCTCCCCATGTTCTCTTTGTACAGCCCGAGGCCGGCGGCTTCTCCGGGAAAGGTCCAGCGCTCGCTCCGGAGGCCCCCAGGCCAGCGCTGAGCCCGGGGAGACACAAAGCCTCGGCCGAGCCCCCAGGCTGTGCGCCCTGGAAACCGGGCCCGGGCGCCGCCCGCACCTCCCCCCGCAGCGGCCCGCTCTCCGGTGCCCGGCGCCGCGGACTCGCCGGGCAGAACCGAGAGGGGATGCGGCTGGGCAGGCGCCTCGGGCCCAGCGCCTCCTCCGGGCCGGACTGAGGTTCCCTCACACATTCGGGGTCACCGGGCGGGGGGCCCTCACAGGGAGACGGCGCTCAGGCTCCCACGCACCGCAGCGCACGGGGACGCGGACGGACACGCCGGGCTCCTCCGCCGCCTCCCCGGACGCTGGAGCTGAAAAGTTCGGGCTGCGCGCCCCCCGCACCGGTGCCCGCGCGGCGGGGCTGCCTCCGTGGAGCCCGGGGCGGGGGTGTCTGAGGCCGGAGCCGCCCGCCGGCCCCCCGCCCGCGCGTCCCGCCCGGGAAGGTCGGCGAAGGGAGCTCCCGCCTCGCGCGCCCCGGTCCCTGCGCCTCTCCGCGGCTCCTCCGCGGCCGGCGGCGGGGGAGGGGGGACCGGCGTTCCGGAGCCGCGTTCCCCCAGAACCGGCCCAGAGCCGCGCCGGGCGGCGGAGGCTCTCCGGACCCCGCGGAGACGGGAGGGAGCCGGGCGGGTTGCGGTTCCCACGCGCACGGCGCCGGGGCAGGCGGAACCTTGCTCCCGGACCCCGAACCCCGGCGCCGGCGGCGGGCATCCCGCGTTCCCGGAGGCCCCGCGGCTGCCCGGCGGCCTGGGGTCGGCGCGCGGGGGCGGCCGGGTGTGGGGGAGCCCCGGGCCAGGCCCCTGGGGGGTGGGGGGTCCTGGGCGCCGGGCGTGGGGAGCAGCGGGGGACGCGCCAGACCCCGCGGGCGGAGGCGCCCTGAGCGGGCCGGGCCCGCAGGTGTCCCGGGAACTCCGGGCCCCGCGCCCACGGGCATGCGGGAGCCGAGAGCGGGGGTCCCCCTGCGCCCCCACAGCGAAACCCCGCGAGAGCCAGGACCCGGGTGGGCGGGGGGACGGCGCCCCGAGGCGCGGCGGGGGGCTGGATTCCTGGAGGCGCGCCCCCACTCGCCTCCTGGGCTCCGCAGGGGAGCGGGGAGGGGGGCGCGCGGGCTCGCGCTTGGAAAGGGGGTCTGTGCCGGGGACACCCCCGGCTCCCAGGGTCTCCCCAGGTCCCCCAGGTCTCCCCAAGTCAGCGGGGACTCGGGATGGAGGCGGCCGCCCGGAGCCGGAGCCAACTTTGCGCGCGGCGCGGGGCCGGGCGGGGGTCCCGGGGCGTTACCTGGGCAGCGGAGCGCGGCCAGCGCCAGCAGCAGCCCGAGCGGCGGCCGCATGGTCCTCGCTCCGGCGGCCCGGCGCTAGGCGGGGGCGGCGGGCATGGCTCCTCCCGGCTCCTCCGGGCGGGCGGCGGCGCTTCTCGGGCTGCGCCGGGCGCGGAGGGAGCGGGTCCAGGCTCAGCGCCCCGCACCCTCGCCGGCAGCGCCGCGCTGGGTCCGAGCGGCCTGGCCCCGGCCGCCGCCGCCTCCGCCGCCGCCTCCGCGGCTGCTGCGTCCCAGCGCCCGTCCCATCCCGGCCTCCCGCCGCCGCGCCCGCCGCCGCCGGAGCCGCGGGGAGAGTGAGCGGCGGCCCCGGAGCCGGAGGACGGGGCGGAGGGAGGGGAGGGCGGGGCGGGAGGCGGGGGCGGGGCGGGGCCCCGGAGCGGGGTGATAGGCGGCGGGACAGGCCACTCCCCGGCGTCCCCGGGGGAGGGCGCGGGGCGCGGAGGCTGGGGAGACCCGGGGGGGGGGGGGGGGGGCGGGGCGCAGGTTGGCTCCCCAAGAAGGGCGGGGAGGTCTGGTCGCGCTGGGGGCGCCGCGGTAGGAGTTCCCAAGGTCGGGGCTGAGGATGGCGGGCAGGTCCGGGGGGGGGGGGGGAGGGGTCGGGGGACAGGTCCGAGGGGGGGGCAGGTCCGGGTGGGCAGGTCCGGGTGGGGGGGCAGGTCCGGGTGGGCAGGTCCGTGGGGGGGGGGCAGGTCCGGGTGGGCAGGTCCCGGGTCCCGGGGCAGGTCCAGGGTGGGCAGGTGCGGGGTGGGGGGCAGGTCCGTGGCGGGCAGGTCCGGGGGGGGGCAGGTCCTGGGGGGGGGAGGTCCGGGGGGGGCAGGTCCGGGTGGGCAGGGGCGGGGGGGGGCAGGTCCAGGGCGGGCAGGTGCGGGGAGGGCAGGTGACAGGGCCGGCGAGGCTGAGCGCAGGTCCCGGAATGGATTGGCGCGGCTCAAGGTGCCTGGGTGCGGGGGGAGGGGGGTCAGGGATCCGGAGACAGACCTGAGGTGTCGTGGGCTGTGCACCAGGTGAGAAGCAGGGCCCCCAGGTCCTTTATTTAGGGAAGGAAGAGCGCTTGAGGCGCTGTGGGGTGCAAGGCCGAGCGGGTCAGTGACCCCGGTGGGGGGGGGGGGGCAAGCGGGGAGCAGAGGCAGAGAGGAGGACGGGTGGCCGGATGCTCCCTGCCCGGGGCAGGGCCGCAGGGGCTCCCGGTGCCCTTTTCCACCAGCCCTGGCTCTTCCTGGGCGCCCCCCCCCCCCCCGCCCCAACCCGGGCCAGGCCGGGGGCGTGGCCGCGTCGCGGGGCCGGGCGGGGCACCCCGCCAGTTCTCCTCCGCAGATGGCACAGCTGCAGGCACAAGGGGTCTGGGGGGTGGGGAGCCTGGGAGGGGGTCCGCGCTCGCCCCAACCCCCACCCACCAGCCCCCCGCCTCCTCCGGCTCCACTTTCCCGGACAAAGTGGGTCAAACTCCGCGCGGCCCAGATGGGGGGTGAGGCCTGGAGGGACCTCGCCCTGCGCCCTGGAGACAGGGCCCGCGGCCCCTCCCTGGCCTCAGTTCCCCCTCTGAGGGGCGGGCGCCCCGGCGGCCTCCACCCGGGGCCCCAGATCGCGCACAGACAACTCCTGCCCTGCCGAGGAAGCCGCCACATTATTATTCTCCTCATCACGGCCATTATCGCTGTGTCTGCTTCCCCCGCGGGCCGGCCCCCGCCCCTCCCAGCTGGCGCGCACCTGCCTCATTAGTACCGACAGCCTCATTAGCGAGCGAGCGGCTCTCACTCCTCCGAGAGGAGGGGGCGGGGCCGGGCGGGGGCAGGTGGGCAGGCCAGGCCCGGGGTGATTAGGGAACATCAGGGGTTTTCCCGGCACCGGTGGAGCCCCCGGCCGGCACCCTGGCCAGGCGTGGGGTGCACGCAGACCCACGTGCCAGGCTGGACGGTGTGTGGCCTCCTGGGGCCTCCACGGCCCCCTCCTCTCTGGGATGAACCCCCAGAGCCGGCAGGCCCTCCTGGGGACCCTCTGGCCAGGCTGCCGGCCACCTCCCGTCCCTCCCACCCTCGTTCCCTAGCGCTGACTGAGCTGGGCACCTCCTGTCGCCGGGCCTGGGCGGGGTGAGGGCGGCGAGGACAGGGTACGAGGGGAAATGCACACGCCGCTCACCGGGAGGGGACACGTGCCCGGCGCGGCCTGGGGTGAGTCTGCCAACCTGCCCACGTGTCTGACAGGCGCAGGCCGGGGAGAGCGGGCGTCTGTGACCAGAGACAGGGTGCATGGGGGGGGCGGGGTGTGTCCCCCAGCAGGGTCACACGGATCAGGCCCTCCTGCTCCCCCCTCAGGACCACCCCGCAGAGGCACCCGCTTCTCAGGGCAGAGCTTCCCTCGCCTCCCTCCGCCAGCCGGTCCGGGCTCGTGGCCTGCAGCCTCCGGCCCTCCAGGGACCTGCTCGCCGGTCCCACCCGCACCCCTTCGCCCTGGCATCTCCTCTCCTTGCCCCCTCCAGGTCCTCCCAGGACCCGCCCCTTCTCCCTGCAGCTCTCAGCTCAAATGCCACCTCCTCCGGGAGGCCTTCCCAGACCTCACCGTCTAAAATAGACACACACGCCCCGCCCGGCCAGTGTGGCTCACTGGGTGGGTGTCAGCCTAGGAAGCAGGAGGTCACAGTTCAATTCCCAGTCAAGGGCACATACTGGGGTTGTGACCAATACCCAGTAGGGGGCATGCAGGAGGCAGCTGATCCAAGATTCTCTCTTATCACTGGTGTTTCTCTCTCTACCTCTCCCTGCCTCTCTGAAATCAATAAAAATGCACTTAAAAAATAAAAATAAAACCCTAGCCAGTTTGGCTTAGTGGATAGAGCGTCATCAGCCTGCAGACTCAGGGTTCGATTCCGGTCAAGGGCACAGGCCTGGGTGGCGGGCTCGATCCCCAGTGGAGGGCATGTAGGAAGCAGCCGATCAATGGTTTTCTCATCACTGATGTTTCTGTCTCTCCCTCTCCCTTCCTCCCTGAAATTAATAAAAATATATATTTAAAAATAAACATAGCCGAAACCGGTTTGGCTCAGTGGTAGAGCGTCGGTCTGCGGACTGAAAGGTCCCAGGTTCGATTTCGGTCAGGGGCATGTACGTTAGTTGCGGGCACATCCCGGTAGGGGGTGTGCAAGAGGCAGCTGGTCGATGTTTCTCTCTCATCGACGTTTCTAGCTCTCTATCTCTCTCCCTTCCTCTCTGTAAAAAATCAACAAAATATATTTTTAAAAATAAAAATAATAAAAAATAAAAATAAACATAAAACACAGCCCTTCCCCCTCCCTCTCTGGCCCTGGCCCGGTGTTTGAAGTGCTGCTGGGACACAGCGGGGTAGCGGGCCGGCTTGCGCCCCCGCCCCAGACTCAGGATGCTGATGGCGGCTGAGCCAGGAGAGGGGCGCGGTGCTGAGGGTGCCCTCACCACCTCCGGGCTGTGTGACTTTGGGCAAGCCTCTAGCCCTCTCTGAGCTCCTCTGTGAGCAGACATGGCAACCCCAGCTCCGCCTCTCCTGGCCTGCCTGTGATTGGGTGAAGACGATGTCTGCGTACTAACAGGTCTGTATCTAAGGGGGTGCTTCCGGCGTTGATAGGAGCAGGACAAGGCCTTCCCTGATCCTGAAGGGCTGCTGGGGGGTATGGGGGTGGCGGCGCTGGCAGCAATGGCCTAGGAGACCCCCAGGGCTGGGCAGAGCGGGCCTCTCACCCCCGCCCTATGCCCCCGCCCGCCTGGGGCAGGCTCCCAGCACCACAAGGCCCGGCTCCCGGCTCCCCTGGGCACAGAGCGGGGCACGGAGGCCGGGAAAGGTCTGGAGGTGTGAGGGGAGGCAGATCCAAGTGTGAGGGAAGCAGCCCGGCCCCCGCCCACGGCCCTCGGCGCGGGGCGGGGCTCCGCCCTGCAGGCAGCCGCCCCCACGCGGGCCCGCCCCCGCCCTCGCTGCGGCTCAGCCCACGCGCGGGGCCGCGAACGTGGAGCGACACTGCCATCGCGTGGCGGCCGCTGGTACTGCGGGCCGGACCAGCGCAGCAAAGGAAAAGCGGGGACCTGGAGGGTGGGGGTCCGAGGGGGGGGTCGGGGGCCAGGCACAAAGATCGCCTTGAAAGACCCTTCACCGTTGCACCGCCAACACTCCCTGCACGCAGGCGGCGACCCCCGATGTGGACACACACACCCCGTTGGGTGGATGCGCCTTGCAGCAACGGCAGCATTGGTTTCCCCTGCAAAGGCGCCTGTCTAGCTGAACCGGAACTCTCGCCAGGGACCGGAATCCACTCAAATCCCCTTCCCACCGCCCCGAGAGCGGTGCGGGCATCCCCCCTGGGTCACACGGCCCGCCGGCAAGCGGGGGACCGCATGGGACCCAGGCCGTCTGACACCCGGGCCTCTCAGCCGCTGGCAACCCAAGGCGTGACTCCCCCCGCCCCCCCAATCTCGCTGCAGGTCTGTCTTCCTTCCCCACAGCCCCCCCGCCGCCCCCCATGGGTGTAAGCCGCAGGCCTGAGCCTTGGGCCCGGGGGTGAGTCCCCATCTGGGTGCCTTGGGCCCAGGGCTGTTCTGGAGGGGGCAGGTGACCCGGTCCCAGCCAGTGGGGTGCAGAGGGGACCTGTAGGAGGATTGCTCTCCGTGGCCAGAGGCCAGGGCAAGGCGCCCCTGCCTGCCTCTGTGCCCCCCTGTGCCCCCCGCACCCTGTGAGGAGGTGTGATGGGCGGGCTCTGGCAGCCTTGTTGGGCCCTGAGGCCCCCCAGCCCTGGGCCATGGGGTGAGCCCCACAGGCCGGGCCTCCAGCCTGCCCGCCCCCGGAGGTGAGGCCCCAGGGCCAGGCCCTGCTCCTCGGACACATGAACCCACAGCGGCCTGAGGGGTGGAGGCGGCCGGGGAACCAGGAGAGCCCGACCGGACCCCCGCCCAGCGGCGGCGAAAACACAGAAAAACATGTTTCCTCTCTGGGCCGCCTCTCAGGCCACCGCACCTGCGGGGGGCAGGGGGCGCCCCAGTTTGGTGACTGCCGAGGTGTAAGCCCCCTGCACGCCTCCTTGGACCCACAGGGCACTGCCGTGACCTTGACCTTGGCAAGTTAGTTCATGGGTCTGAGGCGCTGCCAGAAGTGCCATCGCTGTTAATTGCATAAGAGGGGGCGTGGGGAAATGAATAAACCGGATACACATGGAAGTGGCTGCAGAACAAGGGTCGTGGGAGAAGCCCTAGCCCACACGTGACTCACCCCCCCCCCCGCCTCCCACCCCCAGGGCCACCGGCCCCTGAGGAGCCGCTCCACCTGCTGTGGTGGGAGGGGGGCTGCTGCTGAGGGCGAGGCAGAGCAGCCAGGAGAGGCCTCCTCCTGGGGAGGCTGTTACATAAGAGGCTGCCTGAGAGGGAGATGAGCCTGTTTGGTTTTTCCCTGCAGAGAGAGAGACAGGGAGAGAAAGAGAGAGAGAGAGAGAGAGAGAGAGAGAGAGAGAGAGAGAGAGAGAGAGAGAGAGAGGTGCAGAAAGAGACAGAGACAGAGAGAGAAGCAGAATGGGATCAAACCACTTGCCATCTGCCCATTTCACAGCTGTGGACACTGAGTCTCTAAAGACCTGACGGGCCCCAGGCTGGGGTCCAGGCTCCTGAGCACAGCCATGTCCCCCCCACCTGTCAGGGGGCCCTGGTCTCCCTTCGGGGGTCGCAATGAGGAGCTCTCGGGGCTGTTTGAGGTCCTGGATCCAGCCATGCCTGAAACCCACCCTTGGGCTTCCCAGTCGCATTCATAAAAGCTCTCACGTGCTGGGCTTCCGTTCTTTAAATATATTTAATTTCAGAGAGGGAGAGGGGGAGAGAGAAACATCAGTGATGAGAATCATGGACCGGCTGCCTCCTGCACGCCCCCCACTGGGGTTGGAGCCCGCAGCCCGGGCCTGTGTCCTGGCCGGGAACCGGTACCCGTTAGTCCCCAGGCCGTTGCCCTATCCACTGAGCCGAACCGGCAAGGGCACTGGATTTTTTAATTTTTTTTTTCTGCTCACGTTCAAGCATCCACAACGGGTTCAAGGCGCAGAGCCCCTCCTGCCCCCCAGGGGCGCCCTCGCGGCCGGGAATGGTTGAAGGGCTGCGGGGCCGGCCAGGGTGGGGACCCCTGCCCTCCTCCTCCGAGGCCCTGGCTCCGGCCTAGAGCTGACCTGGGCTCCGGAGATGGGGCATCGGAGACGTACCGCCACCCAGGGAGGGTCCCGAGGCTGGGGCGGCGGCTGACCGCCTGGGGGCGGAGGGGGAGGCGGGATGGACGGGACAGGACAGGTGCCCGGCCGCCCAGCCTCCCCGGGAACGTGCAGCCTGGCGGTGGGCGGAGGCCTGGCCTCCGGTTCCATCTGCAGGGCCAGCCATGCGGACACGCTAATAGAATTGTCACATCTGCCGCGGTGGACATGAGCCATTATGTGCTGCCCGCCCGGGCGAGCCCGGGGGAGGGGGAGGGGGCCCAGGAGCCGGGCCTCCAGAGAAACGTGGGTTCCCGCCCGGGCCGCGCAGGCCGCCTTCTGACCGCCCCGCCCTGAAGGTGTCAGCGCCCCGCCTGCCAGGCTGGACCGGGGGCGCCAGGCGGGGGCTCCCGACCTTCCCGGACACACACACACACACACACACACACACACACACACAGCCGGCGGGGCCGGGGCGTGGGAAGGTGCGGGCAGCTGACCGCACTGCGGCCCGATGTCCCTCCATCGGACACGAGAGAGCTGCCCAGCCCTGGCCGCCGGGGCTCAGCTGGCTGGGGTCCCCCCTGCAGGGCAAGGTCATTGGATGGATCCGGGTCAGGGCACAAGCCCCGGATGTGGGCTCCATCCCCAGCAGGGGGCGTGCGGGGGCAGCTGGCGGATGTTTCTCTCTCCTCTTCTCTAAAGTCATCTTTTTTAGCCGAAACCGGTGTGGCTCGGTGGATAGAGTGTCGGCCTGCGGACCGAAAGGTCCCAGGTTCGTACATTGGTTGCGGGCACATCCCCGGTGGGGTGTGTGCAGGAGGCGGCTGATCGATGCATCTCTCTCAGATGTTTCTAGCTCTGTCTCTCTCCCTTCCTCTCTGTGAAAAATCAATAAAATATATATATTTTTAAAAATAAAATCATTTTTTTAATTAAATAAAGCACGTCGAGGCCTTGGGACGGTGTCGGGGTGCGGGCGGTCAGACCGGGCGATCTCCAGGGTGGCGGGGCAGCCCCCCAATTTGATCCAAACCCCCGAGGGCCTGGGAGCGGAGCAGGGCCCGGTGCCGCGGAGACCTCGGTTCCGTGTCTCCATAGCCCCGCGTTCCAGGCGGAAAGCTGAGGCCCGAGGGGCCGGGCCACGGGTTCAGCGGCCCACCGGTCCGCCCGGACCCGAGCCCGGCCGCGGCTCTGCAGGCGGGGCCCGGGCCGTGCGCCCACGAAGGGCCGGCGCCCCGGACACGGCGGCTCCTGCCGGCGGAGCGGAAAGCAGCGGGCACGGCCGGTGGCGCACACGCGTGTTTATTGCACGGCCTCCCGGGCGCCGCAGGGTGCCCGCCCCGCAGGGTGCCCGGAAGGAGGGATCGCTCCGGAAGGAGCGCAAAGTGCCAGCGGGAGAGCGCGCCGGACCTGGGCCCGGGGCGCGGCAGGTCAGCGTCTCCCTCCGCCCGGGGCCGCCCGCACAGGGACAGCCTCTCCGAGCGCCCGGCACCCACAGGTCCCCTGAGACTGGACCGCTCAGTCCCTGAGATAATGCCCGGATGGAGGCCCCTTGGAGGCCCGGGGGCCACGCCCTCCCAGGGGCCGCCAGCTCCGGGCCACGCCCACCGGGAGGGCGGGACCCGCCCCGCACCGAGGCGCAGGCACCTGCGGACAGACCGGCCGGAGGCCGAGGCCAAGCAAAGGAGGCGCAGGCCGAACCCGAACAGCGCTGAGCGGGCCCGGGGAGGCTGAGGGCGCACGGACACCCCTCCACACACTGCCGCGCGGGGCCCCCAGCTCCGGGCCAGGTCCGCGACCAGACCCCCGGGTGGAGGGCAGATCCCACAGAGTCCCCGGGTGGAGGGCAGAGCCCCGGGGGGAGGGCAGAGCCCCGGGTGGAGGCCAGAGCCCCCGGGGGGAGGGCAGAGCCCCGGGGGGAGGGCAGATCCCACAGAGTCCCCGGGTGGAGGGCAGAGCCCCGGGGGGAGGGCAGAGCCCCGGGTGGAGGCCAGAGCCCCCGGGTGGAGGGCAGAGCCCCGGGGGGAGGGCAGAGCCCCCGGGTGGAGGGCAGAGCCCCGGGTGGAGGCCAGAGCCCCCGGGGGGAGGGCAGAGCCCCCGGGGGGAGGGCAGAGCCCCGGGGGGAGGGCAGAGCCCCCGGGGGGAGGGCAGAGCCCCCGGGGGGAGGGCAGAGCCCCGGGGGGAGGGCAGAGCCCCCGGGGGGAGGGCAGAGCCCCGGATGGAGGGCAGAGCCCCGGGTGGAGGGCAGAGCCCCAGGGGGGAGGGCAGAGCCCCGGGGGGAGGGCAGAGCCCCCGGGGGGAGGGCAGAGCCCCGGGTGGAGGGCAGAGCCCCGGGTGGAGGGCAGAGCCCCGGATGGAGGTCAGAGTCTCCGCAGTCCGCAGCCCGCGGCCCCGGGAGCGGGCCGGGCGGTGTCGGGCCGGGGCGCACGCGGGCGGAGGCTCAGAAGCCCTGCAGCTCGGGCACGTGGCGGTACAGCTCCAGGGCCTCGGGGTTGGAGAAGGCGCCGCGGGGGTCCACGGCCTGGCCCGCGATCACCTGCTTCACCGCCACCTCCACCTTCTTGCCGTTGAGGGTGTACTGAGGGAGGAGCGGGCAGTGAGCCCCGGGGGAGCCCCGCCGCCCCGCACCCGCCCAGCCCGCCCGGCGGCCTCAGGGGCTGGGTCCCGGCGGCTTCCCCCGGGACGGGCCTGGCCGGAGCCATGATCCCATCGCCCCCGGCGGCAAAGGGAGCCGTGTCAGGGGAGCTGCTGCTTCCGGCCAGAGGGCTGGCCCGCCGGCACCCAGAGCCAGAGCAAGGGGAGAACTCCCAGGCTGGGGCACACCCCGGCGCCCCAAAACGGAAGGAAATGTGTGGGCGCCGCTTAAACAGGGGCGAACCCACAGGAAACGCGGGGCGGGGCGGGGCGGGGCGGGGCGGGCAGGGGAGCGGGGAGGCAGTTCTCAGAGACACTGCATGCAGCAGCCGGGGAGTGTTCCCTAAACCTAACCCCTAACCCCTAACCCCCAACCCCTAACCCCTAACCCTAACCCTAACCCTAACCCTAACCCCTAACCCCCAACCCCCAACCCCTAACTCCCTAAAACCCTAACCCCTAACCCCCAATCCCCAACCCCTAACCCCCAACCCCTAACCCCTAACTCCTAACTCCCTAATACCCTAACCCCCAACCCCTAACCCCTAACTCCTAACTCCCTAAAACCCTAACCCCCAACCCCTAACCCCTAACTCCCTAAAACCCTAGCCCCCAGCCCCTAACTCCCTAAAACCCTAACCCCCAGCCCCTAACCCCCAGCCCCTAACTCCCTAAAACCCTAACCCCCAGCCCCTAACCCCTAAAACCCTAGCCCTAGCCCCCAACCCCCAACCCCTAACCCCCAGCCCCTAACTCCCTAAAACCCTAACCCCCAGCCCCTAACTCCCTAAAACCCTAACCCCCAGCCCCTCACCCCTAAAGCCCTAGCCCTAGCCCTAGCCCTCCATCCTGGAAACATTGTAGCAAAGACGTTGCCGGGGCAGCTCCGAGCGCAGCGCCCCCTGCCGGCCCGGGGAGCAGCTGCACAGGCACACACGCGCGCGCACACATGTGCCAGCACCTCTCAGCTGACCCCTCACTCACACCGGGAGGGGCACACGGACAGCGCTCAGCCCCAAACAGACGCAGGTCGGTCCAGGGGCCTGAGCGGCCGCACCGCGGCCTGGGAAAGGGGCGTTAACCTCCCGTTAGGGACCGGCAGGGGGACCCGGGGAAAAGCGGAGGGGGGGGGGGGAGAGGGGGGAGGGCAGGGGGAGAGGGGCGGTGCAGGGCCCGGCCTGCCTGCTAGCAGCTCTGAGGGGGTATCTAGCAGAGCTGCTTTCGGTGCAGTTTAGGAAGGGTTAAAAAGGGGGTGGCGGGGGAAAGGCACTTGTTGCCAGGCAACAGGGACAAACTATATATAAAGCCTGAGCCAGCCTCGCGATGAGTGCGAGCGTGAGCCCATGGGAGGTGCCAGTGCGCAGGCGGCCGCGGCCAGGGGGAGGGGCAGGGGGCAGGAAGAGGGGGCAGAGGCGGGGGCAGGGGGAGGGGAGGGGCAGAGGAGAAGGGCAGGGCAGGCCCGCGGGGCACGCACCGGGATGCCCTTGGTCTCCAGGATGAGGCTGGGCACGTGCCGGGCGGACAGGCCGCTGCGGATGGCGTCGCGGATGCGCTGCACCAGCGCGGGCCGGAAGGCGTGGCCGGCCGCCATCCGCAGGAACAGCACCACGCGCTCCTCGCCGTCGCGGTTGTGCTGCGGGACGCACAGGCTGTCGCTCACCTCCTCGAAGGCTTCCACTGCGGAGGGGAGAGCGGGAGAGGGGGGTCAGGCCGGCCTGCGAGGGGCCCGGGGGCGCGGGGATGGGTGGACAAACACCCCCCTGGGGGGACAGCCCCCCCTGAGCTGCACGGTCTGCACGGAGGAGGCATGCGCGGCCCCTGCTTTACAGATTAGCTTGTTTTAAGGAGGCTGGTCCGGGCCAGTATCTCAGTGGTTAGAGCTTCGGGCCAGGCACTGGAGGGCCACGGGGTCGATTCACTGTCAAGGGCCTGCACCTGGGTGGCAGGCTCCATCTCTGCTCCAGTCGAGCGTGCAGGAGGCAACCAGTCCCTGTGTCTCCCTCGCAGCAGTGTTTTCCTCTCTCCCCCCTCCCTTCCACGCTCTCTAAAAAGCTAATGGAAAATATCCTCGGGTGAGGATTAACAAAACACAAGTTTAGATGGAAAGCCCGGCCGGCGTGGCTCAGTGGATGAGCGCTGACCTATGAACCAGGAGATGATTCCAGGTGGGGCCCATGCGGGCTCCGGCCCCAGTGTGGGGGCGCAGCTGTGAGGCCACGGGCCCCCCGTATGGTGCTCTGTGACCCTCAGCACCCATGCAGCCTCTCTGTGCTCCGTGCCTCAGGTGCCAGGAGCAGGCAAGGCAACCCACCTCACCCCCTCCCCAGGCCCAGCAGACAGGGCGGCCCCAAGAGCCCCCCCCCCGAGCCCCTCCTGAGGTCCCTCCTGAGCCCCCTCCTGAGCCCCCCCTGAGCCCCCCCCGAGCCCCCCCCAGAGGTCCCTCCTGAGCCCCCCCTGAGGTCCCTCCTGAGCCCCCCCTGAGGTCCCTCCTGAGCCCCCCCTGAGGTCCCTCCTGAGCCCCCTCCTGAGCCCCCTCCTGAGCCCCCCCTGAGCCCCCTCCTGAGCCCCCCCCAGAGGTCCCTCCTGAGCCCCCCCTGAGGTCCCTCCTGAGCCCCCCCTGAGGTCCCTCCTGAGCCCCCCCTGAGGTCCCTCCTGAGCCCCCCCTGAGGTCCCTCCTGAGCCCCCTCCTGAGCCCCCTCCTGAGCCCCCCCTGAGCCCCCTCCTGAGCCCCCCCTGAGGTCCCTCCTGAGCCCCCCCTGAGGTCCCTCCTGAGCCCCCCCTGAGCCCCCCCCGAGCCCCCCCCGAGCCCCTCCTGAGGTCCCTCCTGAGCCCCCTCCTGAGCCCCCCCTGAGCCCCCTCCTGAGCCCCCCCTGAGCCCCCCCCAGAGGTCCCTCCTGAGCCCCCCCTGAGGTCCCTCCTGAGCCCCCCCTGAGCCCCCTACTGAGCCCCCTCCTGAGCCCCCCCTGAGCCCCCCCCAGAGGTCCCTCCTGAGCCCCCCCTGAGGTCCCTCCTGAGCCCCCCCTGAGGTCCCTCCTAAGCCCCCCCTGAGCCCCCTCCTGAGCCCCCTCCTGAGGTCCCTCCTGAGCCCCCCCTGAGCCCCCCCTGAGCCCCCTCTGAGGTCCCTCCTGAGCCCCCTCTGAGCCCCCCCCTGAGCCCCCTCCTGAGCCCCCCGAGCCCCCTCCTGAGCCCCCCCTGAGCCCCCTCCTGAGCCTCCCCTGAGTCCCCCCCTGAGCCCCCCCAGAGGTCCCTCCTGAGCCCCCCCTGAGCCCCCTCTGAGGTCCCTCCTGAGCCCCCTCTGAGGTCCCTCCTGAGCCCCCTCTGAGCCCCCCCCTGAGCCCCCCCTGAGCCCCCTCCTGAGCCCCCCCTGAGCCCCCTCCTGAGCCTCCCCTGAGCCCCCTCCTGAGCCCCCTCCTGAGCCCCCCCTGAGCCCCCCCCTGAGCCCCCCCTGAGCCCCCCCCTGAGCCCCCTCCTGAGCCCCCTCCGGAGGCCGCCGGGAAGGACACGCCCACCCGGGTCCGCTCACACCGGGAGGCGGCTGAGGGGAGGCCTTGGGAAAGCCCGCTGGGCCGGCCAGGACCCCGCCCTCCCGGGACTGACCACCACCCGGGCGGAGCGCCTACCGATGTTGTAGATCTCGGAGCTGCCGAAGCGCACGCCGTTGGGGTTGAGCGTGCCGTCGCTGGGGAGAGACGGGGCGTGAACACGGAGCAGCTCAGAGCAGGCGTGTCCCAGAGGGCCCCCCCCCCCACATGGAGCGAGGCTGGAGCAGAGGGGGCCGGGTGGTGGGCACCCCCTCTCCACACAGTGTGTCCCCTCTCCTGATCCCGGCCAGCCATCCCTCCCCTCCCCTCTCCCTCTCTCTCTCTCTAAACTCAGAGCCAGACACCAAAGCAGCCGCCTCCTGTGGGCACCATGTCCCCTCACTGCGCCCCCCCACCCCCGTGCAGGGTCCCTCCCGGCTGTGGTGGCCCAGGACCGAGAGCCCTGACCGGAGCGCTGTCCCTGTGCCAGGCACCAGCTGGGCCTCTGTGCGGCCTCTCCCGCTCCGCCCAGGAAGGTGAGCCGGCCGGCGGGAGCCGACAGGGGCAGGGCCCCGCTCTGGCCTCGGGGAGCGGGCTCACCTCCGGCCCAGCATGACGATGCCTCCCGTCTTGGGGTTGATCTTGCAGTAGTCGCCGTGCGCCCAGACACCTGCGGGCAGAGGCGCTCCGTCACCCCCAGAGCCTGGCCGGAAACCCTCATGGTATGGGGGGGGCGGGGGGGGGGAGAGCTGTGGGGGGAGGGCACGGGGAGTGGACACCAGGACTGGAACCTGGGAACTTGGAGAAGTAGGCCTTCCGGTACTTGCTGCCCGTCTCGTCATTCCAGAAGTGCGTGGGCTGGCAGGGGAAGGGCCTGGTGCACACCAGCTCCCCGCTCTCGCCCCAGACGGCCCTGCCTGGGGAGCGGAGGGCGGGGAGGGAGTGGGGTCAGTATTCCGGACACAGAGCCGGCCCGCCCCGCCCGGAGCCCCTGCGCCCGCCGTACCCGCCTCGTCCCAGGCCTCCACGGCCATGCCCAGGTTGCGGGCCTGGATCTCGCCCCGGTAGACGGGGAGGGAGACGTTCTGGCCCATGAAGCAGGAGATGATGTCGGTGCCGCCTGGACAGCGAGAGGCGGTCCCCATCCGGAGGACGGAGACAGAGGCTCGTTTGTCACCTGTGAGCAGGGAGGGGGCAGGCCCCGCAGCAGACCCCGCTCCCCCCATCGGCACTGGGACGGCCCGGCCCCAGAGGCACGGCCCAGCGGCTGAGCATCGGCCTGGGAACCAGGAGGTCAGGGTTCGATTCCCGGCCAGGGCCCAGGCGGGATTGTGGGCTCCATCCCCAGGGTGAAGCGTGCAGGTGGCAGCCGGTCCATGAATCTCTCCCATCATGGCTGTTTCTCTCTCTCTCTCTACTTGCTTCCTGTCCCCGACATCAATACAGCTATATATGTTTTTTAAAACACTGGAAGTTCTAGGCAGACAGGCCGCTTTGCGGGAGGAATGGAGAGGAGGCCGTGGCGCAGGCTCTGAATGAGCCAGCTCCGGGCTCCCGCGGGGAGGGGAGACGCGGGCTCACAGGAGACAAGCCCGTCAGACCCGCCTGCAGGCGGCGCGGGGCCGGGCGGGGGCCCTCCTGGGACCAGCTGTGGAGTGCCGCCCGCTGCACCGGCCCGCAGGGCCGCCCGGGCCGCACCTGAGATGGAGCCCAGCAGCACGTTGCTCTTGACGCTCGTGTACACGTACTCGTAGCTCTGCGCTTTGAGCGGGGAGCCCGTGGACAGGATCGTGTGCAGCGTCTGCAGGCTGTGCGTGTCCGCTGCGAGGAAGCAGAGGTGAGACCTGGGGGAGGGGGAGGAGGGAGGGGAGAGGGGCTACCTCCCTGGGGGAGGGGGAGTGGGAGGAGGAGGGAAGGGAGGGGGCTGCCTCCCTGGCTGGCCGTCAGGGGCTCACCTGGCTTCAGGCCTCTCTCCTCCAGCACTGACAGCCACTTGGCCCCGGTTCCCAGGATGGTGATGCTGGGGGGCAGGAGAGAACGGGGTCACCATGAGTGAGGGCTCGCCTCTGACTGTGTGCCACCCCGGCTGAATGGGCGCTCGGTTCCCGGATGTAAACCCGGCTGAATGGGCGCGCGGTTCCCGGATGTAAACCCGGCTGAATGGGCGCGGTTCCCGGATGTAAACCCGGCTGAATGGGCGCGGTTCCCGGATGTAAACCCGGCTGAATGGGCGCGGTTCCCGGATGTAAACCCGGCTGAATGGGGCCTCAGCTCTGCTCTTAGCAGCCCTGGCCCAGCCCAGAGCGGAAGGCAGCCACACGCAGGGCAGAGCGCGCCGAGCACGCGGTGAGGGCCCCGGCCCGCGGCGGGGAGGGCACAGAGGGGGAGGGATAGGGGCACTCACCCCAGCCTGTCCACCAGGTCCCAGAGCACGGTGGGCGTGGGCACCAGCGGGGAGCCGTCGTACAGGACCAGCGCGGCGCCCGTGGCCAAGGCGGACACCATCCAGTTCCACATCATCCAGCCCACCTGCGGCGGCGGGCGCTCAGCGGGCGGCACCCTGGCCACACGCCCTCGCTCCCGGACACGGACAGGGCCGCTCTCACACCTGATCCCCAGCTGCACACACTTCTCACGGCTGCCGTAATGGCCAGACCCGGCCCAACACCCATTCATTATCCGTCCCAGGCCCTGAAGGCCGACACCGGGGTGCAGGCTGCCCCCTGCTGGAGGCGCCCGGAAGTGCAGAGAAAGCGGAGTGGCCGGGAAGCCGCTCCAGCACAGCGAACACCTGCGCCCTGCGGCCAGGGGCGAGGAGCCCGAAGCATCTGAGCACAGCCCCCCTGTCTCCCAGAGTCAGGGCCCGCCCCCCACCCCAGGGCCCGCCCCCCACCCCAGGGCCCGCCCCCACCCCAGGGCCCGCCCCCCCCCAGGGCCCGCCCCACCCCAGGGCCCGCCCCCACCCCAGGGCCCGCCCCCCCCAGGGCCCGCCCCCCAGGGCCCGCCCCCCCCAGGGCCCGCCCCCACCCCAGGGCCCGCCCCCCCCCAGGGCCCGCCCCCCAGGGCCCGCCCCCCCCAGGGCCCGCCCCCACCCCAGGGCCCGCCCCCCCCCAGGGCCCGCCCCCCAGGGCCCGCCCCCGCCCCAGGGCCCGCCCCCCAGGGCCCGCCCCCACCCCAGGGCCCGCCCCCACCCCAGGGCCCGCCCCCCCCAGGGCCCGCCCCCACCCCAGGGCCCGCCCCCCCCAGGGCCCGCCCCCCCCAGGGCCCGCCCCCACCCCAGGGCCCGCCCCCCCCCAGGGCCCGCCCCCCCCAGGGCCCGCCCCCAGGGCCCGCCCCCACCCCAGGGCCCGCCCCCCCCCAGGGCCCGCCCCCCCAGGGCCCGCCCCCCCCAGGGCCCGCCCCCACCCCAGGGCCCGCCCCCCCCCAGGGCCCGCCCCCCCCCAGGGCCCGCCCCACCCCAGGGCCCGCCCCCACCCCAGGGCCCGCCCCCCAGGGCCCGCCCCCAGGGCCCGCCCCCACCCCAGGGCCCGCCCCCCCCCAGGGCCCGCCCCCCCAGGGCCCGCCCCCCCCAGGGCCCGCCCCCACCCCAGGGCCCGCCCCCCCCCAGGGCCCGCCCCCCCCAGGGCCCGCCCCCACCCCAGGGCCCGCCCCCCCCCAGGGCCCGCCCCCACCCCAGGGCCCGCCCCCCCCCAGGGCCCGCCCCACCCCAGGGCCCGCCCCCAGGGCCCGCCCCCAGGGCCCGCCCCCAGGGCCCCCCCCCCGGGCCCGCCCGCGCACCGTGGTGTAGTAGAGGAGGATGTCGCTGCTGCCCATGTCGCTGTGGAGCCTGTGCTCCTTCAGGTGCTGGATGAGGGTGCCCTGCGGGGAGACCGTGTGAGCGGGCGGGGGCGGGGGCACCGGGGGCGGGGCACCGGGGGCGGGGGCACCGGGGGCGGGGGCACCGGGGGCGGGGGCACCGGGGGCGGGGCACCGGGGGGAAAGCACGGGGGGGGGGGGAAGCACCGGGGGCGGGAGCACGGGGGGAGCACGGGGGGAGCACTGGGGCGGGAGCACGGTGTGGGGACGGGAGCCGTGGGGAGGCCGGGCCGCGGGGACACCCACCCCGGCCGAGTGCACCATGCACTTGGGCGCGCCGGTGGTGCCGGAGGAGAACATGATGAACAGCGGGTGGCTGAAGGGCAGCTGCTCGAACTCCAGCTGCGGCGCCTGGTCCCCCCGCCCGGCCGCCAGGAAGTCCTCCAGGAACTCGCTGCGGGGACGGGAGCCCTCAGTGCAGCCTCGCTCCCGCCCTCCCCTCCATCCAGCCCTTCCTTCCCGAGGGGAGCGGGGCAGGGAGAGGGGCTGGGGAGCCCGGCGCAGGGGGCATTTCCGGCTGCGTTAGCAGCGCCCGCAGCGCGGCTGGCCCTTCCCCAAGCGCTTCAACAGCCCGGTGGGCGGGGCTCAACGGGTGAGCGTGACCTATGACCCAGGAGGTCAGGGCACAGGCCCGGGTTGCGGGCTCCATCCCCAGCAGGGAGCATGCAGGAGGCGGCCGATCCCAGACTCTCTCTCCTCTTTTTGATGTCTCTCTCCCTTTCCCTTCCTCTCTGAAACCAATAAAAACATTTTAAATAAATAACACCACTGGTAACGATAATAAAGGGCTTCAACAGCTCCCACACACACCCCATGCCACGGGCGCCCTCCGGTCCCCGCTCCCGGTCCGCCTTCTCCCCCGGGGTCCGCAGCGGCGGCCTCACCTGTGGGGGACCTGGGAGATGTCCACTGCCTCCCGGGGCGCCACGTAAGGGATCACCACCACCTTCTGCAGGTCCGGCAGCCCTGCGGGGACAGCGAGACAGGGCATGGGCGGCGGCCCCTGGCGCGGGCCACAGGGTTTCTGTGTCTGATGTATTTTTATTGGTTTCAGAGAGGCAGGGAGAGGCAGAGATACATCCATGAGAGGATCATGGATCGGCTACCTCCTGCGCGCCTAACCCTAACCCTAACCCGGGCCTGTGCCCCGACCAGGAATCGAACCGTGACCTCCTGGCTCCTACATCGAAGCTCAATCCCTGAGCCCCTGGCCGGGCCACAGGGAGTTGTGTGCGGCTAGCAGAGGCCTCCGTGAGTCCTTCGGGGCTCCTGTCTTTGTGCACCCTGGCCCCGCCCCGCCCCAGGCCCCGCCCGAGGCCGTCCAAGCCCCGCCCCCAGGCCGCTCAGGCCCCGCCCCGTGCCACTCAGGATCCGCCCCAGGCCGCTCAGGCCCCGCCCCCAGGCCCCGCCCGGCCGCACCCTTCACCACCCGCTGCAGCTTGTCCAGGTGGTCGTGCGTCCGGCCGTTGTACACCACGGCCTCCACGGAGAAGAGGAGCTTGGGCTGGATCTGGGAGAACCGGTCCAGGACACCCTGCGGGGGGAGGAGGTGGTGGCGGTCACCCCAGGGCCCCCTCGGCAGCCCCTGGGCCCATGACCACGCCCCAGGCCCACCCGGCTCCGGAAACGACCCAGTTTGACCCCGTGAACCCCGTGTCCCAGGCACTGCAGCCCCTGCCCGGCCCCGCGGGGGTCAGCGCTCCGGTCCTGGCACCCCACACGGCCTTCCCCGAGGCCTCCCCCCTCGGTGCTGAGGCGCCCAGGGACCGGGCTGCACACACCGGGCACACAGGGGTCCAGGGGCCCTCCCTCCCCTGGGGACCCCGACTCACGTTCACCCCGAAGTCAGGGGATGTGGAGCTCCAGATGGCGCCGATGCTCGCAGCGGCCAGCATGGCCTCCACGGCGTGCTCCCCGTTGGGGAGGTAGCCTGCAGGGGGACAGGATAGCTGGGGGTGTCGGGGGGCGCCCTGCAGGGGGACGGGGAGCCGGGGGTCTGGGGGGGGCACCCTGCATGGGGGGTGGGGAACCGGGTGCAAACACCCTGGTGCCCACGGCCCGCCCCGCCCCGAGAGGCACACCAGCCCCTTCCCCTGTCTCCCAGACACTCACCCACCACGCGGTCCCCGCTCCGCACGCCCATCCTCCGCATGGCGGCCGCCAACAGCGCCACCTGCTGCCGCAGCTCCTCGAAGGTCACCTTCCCGACCTCCTCGCGGCCCTCCCCTGCGGAGAGAGGGGCTCAGGGCTGGCAGCACCCCAGGAACCGGAGGGCACGGCTCCATCCCGGTCAGGGCCCAGGCCGGGTGGCGGGCTCCATCCCCAGTAGGGGGCGTGCAGGAGGCAGCTCTCATCACTGGTGTTTCTCTCTCTCTCCCTCTCCCTTCCTCTCTGACGTCAATAAAGTTTTTCTTTTAAAGGAAAAGTACTGGAGCCGGACAGGGTGCTGGTTTCACAGCCTGAGACTATGCTGGCACCCACTGAGTCTACACTCCCGCGGGGTGACCTTCTAAAGGCTCAGGCGCTGGTCCCTGAGTGACATCCCCCGGAAGGAGGGGGGGAGGGAGGGAGGGAAGGAGGGAGGAAGAAGGGAGGGAGGGAGAGAGGGAGGGAGGAAGGAGAGAAGGAGGAAAGAAGGAAAGGAGGGAAGGAGGGAAAAAAGGAGGGAGGGAGAGAGAAGGGACAGAGGGAGGGAGAGAGAGAGGATGGGAGGAAGGAAGGAGGGAGGGAAGAAGGAAGAAAGAAAGGAGGATGGGAGGAAGGAGGGAGGGAGGGAGGGAGGAAGGAAAGAGGGGGTTTGGGGGGCACCCTGCAGGGGGACGGGGAGCCCGGGGTCTGGAGGGAGGGAGGAGGGAGAGGGAGGAGGGAGGAGGGAGGAGGGAGAGGGAGGAGGGAGGAGGGAGGAGGGAGGAGCGTGCTCCTGGACTCACGGGCCACGTAGAGGGCCACCTTGTCGCTGGGCTGGTGCCGCAGCAGGTTCTCGGCGTAGTTGAGCCGGCTGCCGGCGAACCACTCGGGGACGTCCGCCACCCCCTTGGAGGGGTCCACCACCTACAGGGGGCGACCGGGAGGACAGGGAGCTGCCGGCACCTGAGGCCTGGACCGGCCGCAACCAAAGTGCCGCCGCCTGGGAGCCGTGTCCACCGGAACGCTGTGGGCGGGCTGGCTGGCAGCGGGCTGGGGGCGGAGCCGGGCCGGGAGCCGGGAGGTCAGGGCACGGCCCGGGTGCGGGCTCCATCCCCAACGAGGGGGGCACGACACGGGAGGCAGCCGATCAGGGGTCTCTCTCATCGCCGATGTTTCTCTCTGCCTCTCTGAAGTCGAAAACAGTATTTTTTTTTTTTAAAGAGAAAGAGAGAGAGGGGGGGGGGGGAGAGAGAGAGAGAGAGAAGGGCTAGAAATGGCGCTCCAGCTGGGCAGACCCGTCTGGAAGGCCGTGGCCGGAACCCCTTACCTCCTCGTACATCCGCGAGGACACGATGCCGCTGAACCTCCAGAACTCTGCCCAGAAGTCGGCGTAGGACTCCACGGACCACTGGTACAGGTCGTGGTAACTGCCTGGACACCACGGACAGGGCTCAGGGTCAGACGGGCCTCAGGAGGAGTCTGAGCAGGTCCCTGAGCAGCCGGCACCCTGGGGAACCCCTGGGGAACCCCTGGGGAACCCCTGGGGAACCCGGGCACCTCGGGGCGTCCTGGGCCTCCGATGAGGATGGCGGGGGGAGATTGGGGAACCATCACTTCCGGTGAAGCACACCCCACCCCACCCCACCCCCGTGGTCCCCAAAGGGCACAAAGCAGTGAGGAGGGACACCTGTCTGAGCCGGCAGCACGCTGAGGACCCGGGACCCCGGAGCCACAAGGCCGGGGTCCAGTCCGGACCTGACCATTCCGCCCAGGCAGTGCCTCAGTTTCCCCCTCTGTTAAAGGGAGGGGACAAACAGCGCCCTCTCTTCCCAGGGCACCGCCGAGACGGGGACAGGAAGTCAGCCTGCCCGGCGGGCCTCAGTGGTTGAGCATCGACCTACGAACCAAGAGGTCAAGGCTGGACTTAAGGTCCAGGTTCGATTCCGGTTAAGGGCACAGGCCCAGGTTGCAGGCCCGATCCCCAGCGGGGGGCGTGCAGGAGGCAGCCGATCCGTGATTCTCTCTCCTCATGGATGCTTCCATACCTCTCTCCCTTCCTCTCAGCCTGCACCTTCACCCTCAGCAGAGATCCCGTGGGCCCTGGGGACGGGCACCCCGCCAGTCCTGGGGTGCGGTGAGGCACCAGGGGGCCGGCAGCTGACACCCCGGAGCGCGGCTATTTTTGCACGAGGTCCCACCCCAGCCCCACGGGCACGATGTGAGAGCAGGGACGCGGCCCGCGCCGGCTGGCACCGCCCCGGCTGCGGGCCCACAGCTGTGCGGCCAGAGAGGCACTGGGCACGGTCATTCCAAAGAGCATGTACCCGAAGCAGGCACTCCCTCCTGAGAGGGCGCCCGGTGGCATGTCTGGTGGGGCCTGGCCTCACCGCCCGCCACCCATGCCCGCTGCCCGGGCTGCAGGCTGCGCCCGAAGGTCTGCCTGGCGGGCAGGGCGTCCTCAGCCAGCTCTGCTGGGAGAGGCGGCAAGAACCAACCTACCGCCCAGCCCGTGTGGCTCAGCGGCTGAGCATCAACCTATGAACCAGGAGGTCAGGGTTCGATTCCCAGTCAGGGCACAGGCCCGGTGGGGGTTGTGCAGGAGGCAGCCGATCAGTGATTCTCTCTCCTTATTGATGTTCCTATCTCTCTCCCCCTCTTCCTTTCTCTCATAAATCAATAAAAAGTTTTTTTTTTTAAAAAGAAAAAGACCCGCCATGCTCTGCAGGCCTGCACGGGGCCGGGTGCAGCCAGGGGGAGCCTCTGGGCCGAGGAGTGACCAGTCAGACCTGCTTCCTGGGGGCTCTGGCGGAGCCAGTGGGCACTGAGCACTGAGCGGGGGCACTGAGCTTCAGCACTGAGCACCTACAGGCACTGAGTACCGAGAGGCACTGAGCTCCAGCACTGAGCACCGAGCAGGGTACTGAGCTCCTGAAGGCACGGCACGCAGGAAGCAGGGGGACCAGCCAGGGGTGGAGGAGAGGTGCGGGGGTGGAGGGGGACGGGGCGGTGGCAGAGCCAGGGGGACCCCCGTCCAGGCCGGGTGACAGCTGATGCTGACTGAGGAGAGGGGTGCAGCCCGCCCAGGGGGGAGGGGGAGAAACCATGAGGAGCTAAGACCCCAGAGGTGGGAGGGGGGGAGGAGAAGGGGGGGAGAGGTCAGGGGGGAGAGGTCAGGGGGTGTGGGACAAGCCAGCAGGAGCTGCGGGGATAAAGGCACAAAGGCCTCCTCCCTGCCCATCCCGCCAGGCGGCTCCGTGCAGCCGGTAAGGCAGGCTCCCGCCGGACCCTCCTCCCGGCGCCCTGACAGTGCTCCTGGCCTCTGCAGGGTCAGCCTGGGGTGGGGTGGGGTGGGGTAACAGGGGACTGAGGGCTGGCAAGCGACCCCACAAACAGAGGGAAGGGCTGCCAGGCGGAAAGGAAGCCTCAGGCTGCACCCCAAACCACAAGCAGGAACCTGGGGAGCAGGGGCCCCCTGTGGACTGAGGGGTCCCCAGGCCAGAGTGGGGACCCTCCCCGGGAGGGGACGCCCCACACGCAGGGAGAGGCTGCGGGCAGGAGCCCAGCGCCCTGGACCGGAAACCGCACATCGGGGCCCTTCGGGTGATCAGGCGCGGCTCTGAGGGCCACGTCCGGGAAAGGGGGCGCCCCGGGCAGCGGGCCCCGGGCCGGGGGTCCCCCGGGGGCCCGCGGCACTCACCCAGCGCCAGGCCGCAGGAGGCGCCCACGGCCGCCCGGAAGCGGTCCATCTGCGTGTTCCTCTTGCTGTCGGGCTCCCACATCAGCCGGCACCCCACGATCTCGTTGGACATGGCTGCGGGGGCGCGGGGCGCGGGGCGCGGGACGGCGCGAGCGGCTCGGCGGAGCGTGGACTGAGCCGGGCGCAGCCGCCCCCACGCGGCACGGGCGCCCCGCCCGAGGCCCCGCCCACCTGCCCGCCCCCTGAGGCCACGCCCCTTCGTGTAACCTTCCGCCGCGCGGCGCCCGCAAAGGAGTCCGGGAGCCGCAGGCGCCTCGGGCCCCGGCTCCCCGCGCTCACCTGGGGCGCAGGCGGTCCTAGCAGCCCAGGGAGCCAGGAGCCGGTGGTTGTCAGCGGCTCAGTCATTCACCCTTCCCCCCCCCCTTTTTTTTTTAAATATATATTTGTATTGATGTCAGAGAGGAAGGGAGAGGGAGAGAAACATCCATGATGAGAGCGAATCGTGGTCCGGCTGCCTCCTGCACGCCCTCCACTAGGGATGGAGCCTGCAACCTGGGCCTGTGCCCTTGACCCGGAATCCAACCATGACCTGCTGGTTCCTATGTCAACACTCAACTCCTTAGCCACCTGGTTGGGGTCTGGTCTTTTTGTGTTTTTTTTTTTGTTTTGTTTTGTTTGTTTTTTTTTGTAAGATTCATATGACATCCTGTATTGTCTCCATTTCATTATTTGTGGGGTTTTTTTAAAAATATTTTTTGCATTTTTTTATATTATATGTGTACACACCTTACCAATCCCCCCTTAAATATTTTATTGCTTTTTTTTTTCTTTTACAGAGAGGAAGGGAGACAAATAGAGCATTAGAAACATCGATGAGAGAAACGTTGATCAGCTGCCTCCTTCACACCCCCCACTGGGGATGTGCCCGCAATCAAGGTCCATGCCCTTGACTGGAATCGAACCTGGGACCCTTGAGTCCTCAGGCCGATGCTCTATCCACTGAGGCACACCGGTTAGGGCTGGCCTTTTTTTTTTTTTTAAATGAGCTGCTAACTAAGTGGGATGAGGCACGGCTGTCCTTGGAATGAAGAGCGCGTGGGGTGATTCAACAAAATACTTTCTTCTTCATCTTAGTGACTCATGCACAGCGAATGGGGAAGAAGCTGCATTTTTTTTTTTTTAACGTATTCTTTGATGTCCCTTCGTGTGTCTGGGGAAGCTTACGAGTATGGGAGACCCTGCGTTTTCCGTTAAAAGAATTGGTGCCAGGAGCCGAAACCGGTGTGGCTCAGTGGGTAGAGCATTGGCCTGCCGACTGAAGGCTCCCGGGTTTGATTCCGGTCAAGGGATCGATGTTTCTCTCTCCTTGATGTTTCTAGCTATCTATCCCTCCCCCTTCCTCTCTGTTAAAAAAAAAATATCAATAAAAATACATATTTTTTAAAAATAAAAAAAATAAAGAATCGGTGCCAGTCCAGTAAGGTCACTGCCTCCGCGGCCCACAATCAGAGCATGGCCATCCGGGCCAGCCCGGAGCCTGAGGCCGGCTGTCAGAGCCAGAGGAGGCGGAGGAGTGGGGGCCGTTCTCGCAGACGTTGGGCGCTGGCTCTGTGCGTCCAGAGCCCGGTGCGTCCACAGAAGCCTGTGCATTGACGCTCAGCGGGTGCGGGACCGCTGCACCCATTTCCACTCTGGGAAATGCTTTCACTAACCCCGCCCCAGGGAGTTACACGACCCCATTTAGAAACCCCATTTAGAGACCCACTCGCCTGAGCCAATCACAGCGCCCCTTTTCCTCCCCAGCCCACGATTGGCCCGCGGGACCGAACGCTAGCCAATGAGACCAAAGGGGGGTGTAATAGGGCGGGGCCCTGGGATGGGGGTCCTATGACAGACACTTTGGAGAAAAGCCCACAAACAGAGCACCCGGGGCAGAGGGGGGAGCGGGGTGGGGGAGAGGGTGGGGGAGAGGGTGGGGGAGAGGGTGGGGAGAGGGTAGGGGCGAGGGTGGGGTAGTGGGTGGGGTAGTGGGTGGGGGAGAGGGTGGGGTGAGGGTGGGGGTGAGGGTGGGGGGCCCAGGCCTTCCCGCTGAGCTGCCCGCGCCCGGCCCGGGCTTCTGGCTGAATGGACAGCACCTGCCACCCTGGTGAGAGTCACGTGGTTGTGCCGGGGTCACGGCCTCTGCCCTAAGCATCCCAACCGTTGCCAAAGGTCACTCACTTGCCTGCCCTCGCCCACCCCGCCCCCTCCCTCCCACGGGGGCTTCTCTTCCCTTCAGTACGTCCACCGCCCACGGGGGAGTGCGAGCCCACCTGATCCCAACACGGGAGTCTGTTAGTAATAGCTGGGGAGGGCAGGGTCCCCTGGCGTCTCTACGGACCGTCTATGTAACTATTAAAGAGGTCTACCTCTCGCCCTGACCGGTGTTGCTCAGTGGATAGAGCGTCGGCCTGCGGACTGAAGGGTCCCAGCTTTGATTCCGGTCAAGGGCATATGCCTTGGTTGCGGGCACATCCCCGGTAAAGAGTGTGCAGGAGGCAGCTGATCAATGTTTCTCTCTCATTGATGTTTCTAGCTCTCTAACCCTCTCCCTTCCTAACCCTCTCCCTTCCTCTCTGTAAGAAATCAATAAAATAAAAAATAAAAAAAGATCTGTCTCTCCATCCCCCTTCTTATCGTCCCCACCTCTCCAACTACTCCAAGCCACCACATACCCCAAGGGGACTATTGCAAAATCCCCTAACACCCCCAAACCAACCCCCCTCAGTCACCTTAGGGCAGCTAGAATGTTCCTTTCCCCATGGGAGTCAGTCACATCACTCCCTCGCTCACAACTTCCCAACGGCTTTATTATTATTATTATTATTATTATTATTAATTATTATATATTTTTTATTGATTCTTTACAGAGAGGAAGGGAGAGGGATAGAAACATCGATCAGCTGCCTCTCACACCACCCTCCCTGGGGATGTGCCTGCAATCAAGGTACACGCCCTTGACTGGAATCGAACCTGGAACCATTCAGTCCACAGGCCAACGCCCTATCCACTGAGCCAAACCGGTTAGGGTGCCAACGGATTTAACCGCACTGTGCCTACAAGCCCAAGGTCCTGTGAGGCCGGCCCCGTCCGGCTGTGCCCAGTGTGCCTCAGGGCCTTGTCAGGAGCCGGCCACCTGTCCGGTTCTCCCTGCACACTCACCCCCGGCCGGATGCCTCATGTCATTTGTCATCAGTTCCCACGTCATGTCACCCCCACAACTGGTCTGCCCCCCTAACCCCGCCACGGCCAGCCAACACCCTGTTACCATCCCCCTCCCCGCCCCCGCCCAGGCCACCTGCACGCCTGCTTCCTTGCCAGGCGAGACCAGATCGCCCCATTACGAACGTGTTTGCTTTTTGTCTCCCGCCTGCGCCTGGGACAGCGAGGCGGGTGGCAGCGAGAAGCACGGGGCAGGCACAGTGACCATCTGTCACCCTGAATGCCTCTCTGTGCCTGCAAGCTCCATGCGTCCCACCTTCTCCCAGCCCCCACCGCCCCCCACCCCCGCCCCCAGGTCTTCCCTGCCCTTCGGCCGTGTCCAGGGGCGGGTGTGTAAGCACACAAGGCCTTCGGTTTGTCTCTTCTCGTTCCCCAGCCCCACAGGGAGGTATGGCCGTCTGTTCCCTGTGTTCATCAGATCCCAGACAGAAGTGAGGTCACGTCTTTCTCCGTTTGGCTTATTGCGCTCAGCATGGTATCTTCCAGGCCCATCCGTGCCTCCCCAAAGGGTAAGCGATCCCTCTTTCTTTCTTTCTTTCTTTCTTTCTTTCTTTCTTTTAATTAATTATATGTGTAAATATCTTCCCATTGCCCCCCACCCCACCCCCATACATGCCCTCCCCCTCCCCCCCAGAGTTTTGCGTCCAAGGTTATGCTTATATGCATGCATACACGTCCTTCGGTTGATCTCTTATCCCCTCCACCTCTCCCTAACCTGATCCCTCTTTTTATTATTATTATTATTATTATTATTATTATTTATTTATTATTATTCTTTTGGATGCCAAGCCAGAGTTTCCATTTGCTTAGAAACAGGCAGAGTCCGCTCTGATAACGCTGCCCCGCGCTGTTCGTTCCCCCTCCGCTGGGCATCCCAGCGTGTCCCCCGGCCTCCCTGAGACCCGCCCGGCCGGTCCCGCCGGTCCCGCCGGTCCCGCCCGCCCCGCCCGCCCTGCCCGGCAGCCGGGCCGGGGGCGGCGGCGGCGGCGGAGGGATCCGCACGACGCGCACGCACCACTCTCAGCTCGCACGTCGATTGGCTGCCGGGGAGCTGGCCCCACATCAGCCCAGGCCGCCGCGCCAGGACCCGAGCGCCGGCCAATCGCAAGGCGTTCCGGCACATGGGGCCCGCGCCTCTCAGCCAATCCCGAGGGAGAGCCTGAAAAGGGCGTGCCCAATGGGAGCCGAGCGGCGGGGCGGGGCCACCCTGCGCCCGGGAAGGCCGCGCGCTGTCACCTTGACAACCAAAGCGAGTGGGTCCCGCCCCACGTGGCTGCGGGGCGCCCCGGTTCCCACCCCGCGGGGCCGGAGGAGGGGTGTGCGCTTGGGACGCGGTGACCCCAACATTTCTGCGCTCGGAGATGCACGGGGGGTGGGGGGCTCCTCCTATGGGAGGACCCCGAGCGCTTGGGGGCCCGGAGGGGACCCCCCCCCCCCCCCCGCCCAGTCAGAGAGAAGGAAGTGAACATCCGGGAACTCGGTTAGTGAGAGAGAGGGGACAGGGTTCAAGGGCCACAGAGCAGAGAAGCCGGAAGCTGCCCCTCACCAGACACCAAACACCCGCACCCTGTTCCCGGCCTGCAGCCTCCAGCGCCGTCATAAACGAATGCTTGCTGTTTGCGCCCCAATCCATGGTATCCAGACTAACAAAAGGGGATATGCTGATTGGGCCGGGAGACCTTCCCGACGTCCTTCAGGACAGAAGCCGTGGTGGTGGGGCCCAGGGTACGGGGGATCAGGCCAGGAGGGGAGAGCAGTTGGGGGCCATCAGGCTGGCAGGGAGGGGACAGTTGGAGGTGATCAGGCCAGCAAGGGGGAGCAGTTGAGGGTGGGAAGGCTGGCAGAGGGGGCAGTTGGGGTCGAGCAGCTAGCAGGCAGGGTGGTTAGGGGCAGTCAGGCAGGCAGGCAGGTGAGTAGTTAGGATTGCGAGAGGGATGTCCCAGATTGGGCCACTAGTTTCTGTATACAGCAGCCCACTCATACCAAGATAAGGACCTTTCATATCCTTTAACCGACCCTAGGAGCACTTCCTTCTGGGGGTTATAGCTACCGCTTAGCATTTTACAACAGCCCAGCCGGCTCCCTAGTTGAGCTCCCACCATGAGCCAGCAGGTCAGGGTGCCCTGCCCAGGTTGTGGGCTCGATCCCCAATAGGGGCATGCAGGAGGCAGCTGATGGATGTTTCTCTCTCAATGTTTCTATCCCTCTCTCTTCCTCTCCCTCTAAAAATAAACGGGGGAAAATATCCTCAGGTGAGGATTAACAAAAAAAAATTTTTTTTTTAAAGAAATGGTATGTTGTGTTTTTTTTGTTGTATTTTTTAAAATATATTTTATTGATTTTTTTACAGAGAGAAAAGGAGAGGGATAGAGAGTTAGAGACATCGATGAGAGAGAATCATCTATCAGCTGCCTCTTGCACACCCCCTACTGGGGATGTGCCCACAACCCAGGTACATGCCCTTGACCGGAATCGA
The DNA here is from genome assembly GCF_964339955.1 of Pipistrellus hanaki. Taxonomy (NCBI): domain Eukaryota; kingdom Metazoa; phylum Chordata; class Mammalia; order Chiroptera; family Vespertilionidae; genus Pipistrellus; species Pipistrellus hanaki. The sequence goes on from NC_140521.1 coordinate 884,539, forward strand.
ACTCGGACCCTTCAGTCCACAGGCCGATGCTCTATCCACTGAGCCACACCGGTTTTGGCTGGATTAAGAAAAGTTAAAGTGTTAGTCGTTTACCTGAAATGCACTCTGAACCAGGCATCCCGTTTTACCTGATGGCCCCGCCCCCGCAAGCTCTCCCGGTGAACCCGGCCTGACCTCCTCGGACGCAGAACAGAATCACAGGCTCACCGGGAGGGAGGACTCAGATTCAGAAGGTCATACAACGGCCAGTTATTACAATAAGACATTTATTAAGCTGTCGTTTTCACAATAGTTTAATTCTGTGCTGAAACCAGCTTATAGGGATCTCTACACGACACCAAAGCCAGTTATTTTTCATCACAGGAATGTATCACTTTGCCAAAAAGAATACAAACAAGCCTTACTATACATTTAGGTCTATATGCAATATTTGTAGAATCGACGTCCCAAGGCTCATGGCACTAAAACTGTGCACACCAGACACACACACACACACACACACACACACACACGTACACGCGCGCGCACACACACGACTATATTCAAGTCAGGTGATGGATAGTCAATGTCAAGTTAAACGCTCTATCAAATGTGCACAACGTACGGAATCGGGAACGCGCTGTGGACAGTGGGCACCTCACCAGCGGGGTTTCCAGTTACGACAAGAGAAATGGCTTAGCCGAACCTGGAGGGGGCACGAATCACCGTCTCCATCGCCGGGAATCGATCGCCCGATTTTCAGATGCAACTGACGACCCACCTCGCATGCCCCCACAGGGCGGCGCTGGTCCCCGCGAGGCTGCCACGCGGCAAGGGGTCACGGGAGAGCAGAGCGTGGAAGGCGGTCCGCGGACCCGTCTGTCTGCGTGCCCGGGTGCAGGGCCTCGCACGAGGGCCGCCTGACACCACGTGTACGGGGACTGGGTCAGATCCTGCCCAACCAGATACGCACGGAGCGGCCAGATGAACACATAATCATCTGGCCACTCTGTGTCTGTCCTACAGAATGAAAGGCTACTATGCAAACGGTCCCCTCGGTCAGGAGTGCGACCAGCAGGCAGGCAGGCCAACTGCCCATGCCCCCTGCCCCTGGCCAGGCCGGCCGGACCCCACCCATGCACGCATTCCTGCACCAGGCCTCTGAGATATATACTGAGTGGCCAGATTACTATGCGTCCAGAGGTACTAATCTGGCCGCTCCGTGGAAGTTCTGTTATTCACAAGCAAAAGAGTCCAACAACTCCAATGGCCAGGGACAGAGACTGAGCAGAACAGCGATCTCTTGTTAGAAAAATAAAGTTGGGGGGAGGGAAATGGTCTCAGGAGCTTCTTCTTTTGTGTTTTTTGTTTTATTTTAAATATATTTTTATTGATTTCAGAGGAGAAAGCGGGATAGAGAGAGGCAACAGGGATGACTCATTGATCGGCTGCCTCCTGCTGGGGGTGGAGCCTGCCATCCGTGCCCCCGGCTGGCACTCACACCAGCGACCTCTGAGCTCCCAGGACCCGGATGCCGGCGGCCGGGGAGAGGCAGGTGGGACCGGAACACTCCGCTTGGAGCCATCGGCACGAGGTCCCCGTCTGCGTCGGGGCCCACACAGCCACCACACACTCCAGCCTTTTTTGTGTGTTTTTTTTTCCGGACTGCCCTCTGCCCCTGGTCCTCCCGCAGCCGCGGGAAGGGAACGCGGACGGGACGCCCAGAGCCAGGGGCCTCGCTGACGCGGCGGCGGCTCTCACCAGGATGTCCACGTCACACGGAGCGATGCGTGATGCCCCGCCCGCAGCCCCCCGGAGATAGAAAAGGTTTCTCTTCAAGGCGTGGGACACGGTACAAAAATACATCTCCCACGTACAAAAGGGAGGACGGAGACGGAGACGGAGGGGGGTGGCGGGAGGTCAAATACCCCCCGAGCGCCCATGGAATGCAGAGAGAAGAAAAACCCCAGGCTCCCCGGGGTAAGAACAGGCCCCACAGAAGCCCGGTCTCTGGCCTGGGCGGGCGCGTGCGGGAGGCAACCCATCGGAGTGTCTCTCTGCCTCTCCCTCTCCTCTCCCCCCACCCCCCTCAGAATCAACGGAGAAACACCCTGGGTGAGGATTACAGGAGCCACGGGCACGCCCAAAGCCCCCGAGCCCGTGTTTTCCCCACGACCTCTCTCCGCCCGCCCCGGTGGTCTTTCTGTTCCTGTACAAAGCGTGGAGCCTGACACATCCGAGGACAGAGCGGGCACACACTGGGTGTTCGGAGGAGGAGGAGCTCCCCATGAAGAGCATCGCAGGGGCGGGCGGGTCCCTCCGGGCCCAGGAGAGGCGTCCTCCGCCTGAGCCGGGCTGTCCGCATGCGGAGGCGCCGGCGTGGACCGATGCAGCCGCCGTCCGCCCAGAAGGCCGGCCGCCGCCGCGCTCGCCGGTCCCTTCTCCGAACCGAACCGCCGAGGGAGTGTCCTCTCCCCTCCAGGGGACGGGTGAGGAGCCGGGACCGGGACCGGCCTTTGTCTTACAAAAACCGCCTTACAGATGTCCTCCGAGCGCTGGGGGATCCGAAGGGGGATTCTGGGAAATGCCTCGGTCCCAGGCAGCCGGGTGTCCAGCCTGCAACCGGGCCTTGGTTGCTGCAAGAGACGAGAAGGGCCCTGGCCGGCGTGGCTCAGTGGACCCAAGGGTCCCGGGTTCGATTCCGGTCAAGGGCCTGTATCTTGGGCTGCAGGCTCCTCCCCGGAGGGAGGGGAGGGGAGGGGAAATACCCAGAGATGCTCCACCGGACACACGTCTGTGACTGAACAGCCTGCAGGGCCTCTCCTCCCCCGCGGACCCCCCCACCCGGCGGGCCCCCCGAAAGGCTGCACGGCCGAGACACCCTCAGGGAGCACCCGCCGGGCTCTGGTACCTTTATTGGGACAGTTTGGGGTCGGCCGGCCGCCGCCGCCGCCGCCTCTGCTGCCGGCGGGGCGCGGGCACCGGCGCGGCGGGCGGCCGGGCGGCCGGGAGTCACTTGCCGCCGGCCGCGCCGTCCAGGCCCTCGAGCACGCGGTTGAGGCGGATGTTGAGCAGCCGCACCTGGGCGTCCAGCTGCTCCAGCTTCTCCTCCAGGCCGGGCCCGGGCGGGGGGCCGGGCGGGCCGCGCCAGCAGGGCCCCATGGGCCCCGTCATGAAGTAGGCGGCCACCACGAAGCAGAGCGGCAGGGCGGCGGCCTCGGGCTCGCCCTCGTGCTTGTGCAGGACGTACACGCAGGCCAGCGAGAAGAGCGCCACGCGCGCCGCCCAGAAGCAGCGGCCGAACAGCAGGTGCATGGCGGCCACCGCCAGGCCCAGCGCCAGCGACAGGAACCAGTAGGCCAGCATCAGCACGCCGATGAACACCACGGCCCGGGCAGGGCTGCCGGCCATGGCCGCCGGGCTCAGGTACTGCGACATGTTGGCGACTGCGGGCGGAGAGGACGGCGGCCGGTCACGGGCGGCTCAGCCCTCCGGCCGGGCCCCGGGAACCTTCCCGCTGAGCCCCGGGGGGATCTGCCCGCCCTCCTGGACTCCGTCCTCCCTCCCCGTCTCCTTTCTGCTGCTGTTGCTCATCCTCATCCCCATCCCCATCCTCACCGGAGGATGTTTTCCCATGGTCCTTAGGGAGAGCGGGAGGGAGAGGGAGAGAGAGAAGTGCGGACAGGACAGAAACATCGACAGGACAGACACACATGGAGGGCCTGAGCCGGGGAGGAGCCTGCAACCGAGGACACGTGCCCTCGACCAAAATCGAACCCGGGACCCTTGGGTCCGCAGGCTGATGCTCTATCCACTGAGCCACACCGGCCAGGGCCCTTCTCGTCTCTTACAGCAACCAAGGCCCCGTTGCAGGCTGGACACCCGGCTGCCTGGGACTGAGGCATTTCCCAGAATCCCCCCTTACAGCGACGCGACCAAAGTGTTGGTCAGGGAAGCAGAAATGCTCTGTCGTCGCTTTGAGGCTGTGTGTGTGTGTATGTGTGTGTATGTGTGTGTGTATTTGTGTGTGTGTATGTGTGTATGTGTGTCTGTATGTGTATTTGTGTGTGTGTATTTGTGTGTGTTTGTGTGTGGTGTATGTGTGTGTATTTGTGTGTGTGTGTGTGGTGTGTCTATGTGTATTTGTGTGTGTGTGTTTGTGTGTGTGTGTGTTTGGTTGTTTGTGGTGTGTATTTGTGTGTGTGTGGTATGTGTATTTGTGTGTATGTGTGGTATGTGTATTTGTGTGTATGTGTGGTGTGTGTGTGTGTATTTGTGTGTGTGGTATGTGTATTTGTGTGTATTTGTGTGTGTGTGTGTATTTGTGTGTGTGTGTGTGTGTGGTGTGTGTGTGTGTATTTGTGTGTGTGTGTGTGTGTGGTGTGTGTGTATGTGTATTCGTGTGTGTATATGTGTTTTTTCTCCTAAAAGTACCTGGAAGGCGCCCTTTGCCTCCGGTCCCTCTGCCTGCCGGGAATTGGATGCGATAGTAGGACTGGGAGCCGGTGTCTCGGGCCATGAGGGGAGAGAAGTCACTGACTGGGGAGCACAAAGACGGAGGGCCTGGGTCCGGGGACCCGGCGCTGCAGTCACCCGTCTGCCTCCCGCCACCTGCCCCTGCCCCGTGAGAGCGGCAGGCGCCTCCCTGAGGCTGCTGCCGGCGGGGCTCTGACCCCAGCCAGCCCTGCTGGGAGGGCACCCCACACGGAGGGCCCTCGTCTCCTGCGTGCGGCTCGGGAGACGTCAGACAGGAAAGGGGAGATGGCAGTGAGGCACCGCTCACGCCCGCTCCCCTCGGCCTCACACGGGAACACGCACACGGCCTGTGCCAGCACGCTGCTCCCCGCTGGCCGGCTGAGACAGACGTGGCCCCACACCACATGAGCTCACGGCATCACCATGGCACACGCGTGGGATCACCATGGCACACGCGTGGGATCACCATGGCACACGCGTGGGATCACCATGGCACACGTGTGGGATCACCATGGCACACGTGTGGGATTACCATGGCACACGTGTGGGATCACCATGGCACACGTGTGGGGCGACGTGAGCGCCTCAGTAAGCTCAGTTCACGTCCGTCATCTCAGAGGGATACAAAAAAGGAAAAAAGTTTTTTGCTTGCCTAAGAACTCTTAGGATCTAGGTCTCTCTCTCTCTCTCTCTCTCTCTGTTTTTTTAAAATGTATTTTATGGATATATTTTTTTTTTACAGAGAGGAAAGGAGAGGGATAGGGAGTCAGACACATCGAGAGAAACATCCACCAGCTGCCTCCAGTCACCCTGGGAGACCGGCCGGGACAGAGCGGGCAGAACGGCGCCACCTACCGTCCAGGCCTAGGACGTCCAGGATCTCCACCCACAGCTTCCACAGCACGTCCAGGAACACGTCCACGCTGTGCACGAACTTCTCCGTGAGCCTGGTCAGCACCTGCGGGGCGGAGAGGGCGTGAGCGGCCGGCCGTGGCCGCGGCCGGGCCCAGCGAGCTCACCGCGCGCGTCAGCGGGAACAGAGCCGTGGTCACCACGGCCCCGGCGGCCCCGGGGACCTGTGAGCCGGCACCCTCTGTCCTGGGCCAGGAACTGAACGAAATGAGTGCCACCTCCCTTTGGCGCCCCCCGCCCACCCAGGGCCGCCTGCCCTCGTCCGACCGACGGCCCGGAGCCCTCTGCTGGCCCTTGGCCGAGGGTCTGCTGTCCTTGGCCTGATGTCTCTTTTTTTTTTAGATACATTTTATTGATTTTTTACAGAGAGGAAGGGAGAGGGAGAGTCAGAAACATCGATGAGAGAGAAACATCAGCCAGCTGCCTCCTGCACACCCCCTACTGGGGATGTGCCTGCAACCAAGGTCCATGCCCTTGACCAGAATCGAACCTGGGACCCTTCAGTCCGCAGGCCGACGCTCTGTCCACTGAGCCACACCGATTAGGGCCAGATGTCTCTTCTTTATCAGTTTGTTGTTGTTAGTCTTCACCTGAGGACATTTTCCATCGACTTTTATAGAGAGTATGAGGGAGGGAAGGAGAGAGAAAGAGAGAGAGAGAGAGAGAGAGATCAATCTGAGAGAGACACAGCCACTGGCTGCCTCCAAAAGGCACACCATCCAGGGCTGGGAGGGAACCTGCACCCCACGCCTTTGCCCCTGACAGGAATCGAACCCGGGACCCTTTGGCGTGAGAGCTAGTGGGAGAGACAGAAGGATCCATGGGAGATGGATACGCCGCCGCCCCCACACCCCACATGGGGGATCCAGCCTGCAACCGGGGCGCCCCGACAGGGAACTGAACCAGTGACCTCCCTCCCGGCTCCTGGGTGGACGCTCGGCCACGGAGCCACGCCGGCAGGGCCGCTTCCTGGTTTTCGGGTCTGTGACGCCCGCCCGCGGCCTCACCGATGCCCTGCTCACGGGCGCGAGGTGTGCCCGGTCTGTGCTGCTCCGGGCAGCGGTCCCCGCACACGTGCGCGCTGGCTCAGGTGTGGCGGATACGTGCCCCCGGGGGGCTGGCTGGGCATTTGGAACCCGTGTGGCTCAGCGGTCGAGCATCGGCCTAGGAACCAAATGAGGACAGCTGGTTTCCAGCCAAGGTGCGTTCGAGGCAACCGGCCGATGGTTCTCCCTCACATCCATGTTTCTCTCTCTCCCTCCACCTTCCTCTCTCTCTCTCAAAGCAACAAAAACATATTTTTATGAACGGGAAGGAAAAATAAAAGAGAGAATTGATTAAAAAGAAGACACCCCAGCCCCCCCAAAGGAACTGCGTACAGAGGGCTCAGCAGACACCCAGCTTTTCTGACTGTGCGTAGTCAGAGGTCAGCCCAGCAGTTAGCACGTGGGGTGTGCCGGACAGGTTGGCGGGTGTGTGTGTGTGTGTGTGTGTGTGGGTGAGAGAGGGAACTCACATGCTTACCCTGCAGGAAAGGGCCCCGGTTACAATTCAAGTACAAATTTAAAAATGCACAGACCAGACCCTTCGACTCAGCAATTCTATTTCTAACGATTTGCAGATGAATTTGTCTAAGTGCACACACACCCCAAAGAGAGAAAAAAACCAGCCACCTAGGAAGGCTTTCCTGGGGCCTTGCTTAAGGGGCAAAGACAGGAAACTGATAACGCGGCCGCCGTTAGGGGCGGAGAAATGGTGGGACAGCCTTCACGTAATTTGCTCTCGGCACGGAGGTCCGAGCTCCAGATTTTGATGGAAAAATTAAAACAGCGTACGTACACAGTGCAAAACAGACCGAAAACCGACGAGGGAGGATCTCTATACCTATAAGGGAATGCAGGCTCTTTGAAAATAAAAGCAGCCCTGGCCGGTGCGGCTCAGTGGATGGAGTGTCAGCCTGCGGACCCAAGGGTCCCTGGTTAGATTCGTACCCTGGTTGTAGGCTCCTCCCTGGCCCAGGTCCTGTTTGGGGCGCGTGCAGGAGGCACCCCATCAGTGTGTCTCTCTCACATTGATGCTTCTCTCTGCCTCTCCCTCTCTCTCTGAAAACAAACGGAAAATGTCCCCGGGTGAGGAGAGAGAGAGATTGGGAGAAGGTGCAGAACAGTTTACACAGACCAACAGGACACCATGAGGGGTCTGTACACCTGTCAGTGCGGGTCCTTCCAGCCCAGCCCGGCAACGCTGCCGGTGCCCTGGCCGATGGGTGCCCCAGCCGCCGGGTGCCCCGGCCGATGGGTGCCCTGGCCGGTGGGTTCCCTGGCCGCCAGGTGCCCCGGCCAATGGGTGCCCCGGCCGCCGGGTGCCCTGGCCGCTGGGTGCCCTGGCTGCTGGGTTCCCTGGCCGCCGGGTGCCCCGGCCGATGGGTGCCCTGGCTGAAGGGTCCCCTGGCTGCTGGGTGCCCCGGCCGCCGGGTGCCCTGGCCGATAGGAACGCATCCATGACTCCTGGTGGGGAAGTCCGGCCCCTCAGTCACCAGCTCACTCGGCAGGGCTGTCCCCATCGGACAGGACGAGGGGACTGAGCCACAGCCCCCGTCTGGAAGCGGTGGAGCCCCAACTCCTCCGGGTCCCCGAACCCAGAGGGATGGAGGCTGTGCGCGGGGAGCCCATCAGCACGTGCTGGGCCCGGCCACTTCCTCCTCCTGGGGAGTCAGCGGGTGAACTTTCGCCCCAACGGCGGCCCGTCCCTCCCAGCTCCCTCCCAGGGCCCAGCGGGAGCGGGGCGCCTCTCTGGGCTCCTCCCGGGGGGCTGCGGCCCCTGAACCCCTAAAGGGCGGAACCCATCGCCCCCCGGAGAGGCCCGCCCGAGGGTGACAGCTGCCTGAGCGACAGGACGGCCGCATCGCTTCTTCCTTTTCTTGTAAAGTAAACGTTTTGGTGTTTTTTAAAAAATAAATGTCTCCACATCAGACAGGAGGGCCCAGGGGGAGGAAATGTGGGGTCCCGGGGAGGGGGGCAGGGTGCCTGGCTCACAGAGGGGCCCATTCACACGCGGAGGGTGAGGATGAGGCGCGGCCGCGTCAGCGCTGCCCGGAGGCCCGGCCCTGGCGCCCGGGGGGCAAGGTCCGCTCCGAGGAGAAGCGGGGCGCCGAGGGGGGGCCCCGAGGCCCTGCCGCACCCGCGCCGCCAGGCCCCGCGCTGGCCGCAGGGCAGGGGGACGTAGGCGAGGCACCCCGATCCGGGCGCCCCCACCCCGTCCCGGGCGCCCCCGGCCCCGGAGGCCGCCTCCGCACCCCCGTTCCCGGCGCCCCCGGCCCGGTCCCGGGCGTCCCCAGCCCCGATCCCGGTGCCCCCATCCCCGATCCCGGTGCCCCCATCCCCGATCCCGGCGCCCCCGGCCCCGGAGGCCGCGCAGGGCCCGGGCGCAGGTGCGCGCGGCCCGCACGGGGGCCGCGGGCGGCGGCGCCCACCTTCTGCGCGGCGCGCACGTTGTCCTCGCCCAGCAGGCTGGCGGCGCTGGGCCAGAAGGGGCCGGCGGCGCGGCGGTAGCTGGTCTTCTCGGCGCCGCCGCGGCCCCGCGCCCCCTGCGCGCCCGCCGCCAGCAGCGCGAGCAGCAGCGGCAGCAGCAGCAGCCCGGCCCGGGCCCGGGGCCAGCCCGCGGCGCGCGCGCCCATCGCGGGGCCGGAGGTGCGGGGTCCGGGGAGGAGGACGGGCGGGAGGGCCGCGCCGGGGGCCGCGGGGCCGGCAGGAGGGGCCGCGGAGGCGCCGGGGACCGCGCTGGGGAGCCGCGCGCGCCTGTGCCCGCCGCCGCCGCCGCCGCCGCCGCCGCGCTGCGCCACCCGCCCGCCCCGCGCGCTGGCGCCCGGCCCCGCCCACCGATGGGCCCGCCCCGCGCGCATAGGCCCCGCCCGTATCTAGCCCCGCCCCCTCCGACCTGGCGGGAGCGGGCGGCACGGGTCGGAGGTCGCCGTGTCTCCCCACCCCCACCCCCGGAAGCCCGCCCTGACCAGTTAGGGTTTCAGTCTTTTTTTTTTTTTTTTACTGATTACATATTTATTTCAGTACCAATAGTTTTGCGGGTTTTTTTTTTCTCATTTTTTAATTAAAGTATTATATGTGTACTTTTAAAAAAATATAAATATATCTTAAAAATATATTTTATTGATTTTTTACAGAGAGGAAGGGAGAGGGATAGAGAGTTAGAAACATCCATGAGAGAGAGTCATTGATCAGCTGCCTCTTGCATGCCCCCCACGGCGGAATGTGCCCGCAACCAAGGTACATGCCTTTGACCAGAATCGAACCTGGGACCCTTCAGTCCGCAGGCCGACGCTCTATCCACTGAGCCCAACCGGTTTCGGCTTTTTAAATATATTTTTACTGATTTCGGAGAGGAAGAGAGAGATAGACACATCCATGATGAGAAATAGTCATGGACCAGCTGCCTCCTGCACGCCCCCAACTGGGGATGGAGCCCGAAACCCAGGCCTGTGCCCTGACCGGGAATCGAACATTAATAAATAAATAAATAAATAAATAATAACTTTACCTTTTCTAAATGTCTAAAATGACTCCTAGCCAAAGCTGTTTTGGCTCAGTGGGTAGAGCGTCGGTTTTTGGATTGAAAGGTCGCAGGTTCGATTCCAGTCGAGTGCATGTACCTTGGTTGCGTGCAGGACGCAGTTGATCGATGTTTCTCTCTCATCGATGTTTCTAACTCTATCCCTCTCCCTTCCTCTCTGTAAAAAATCAATAAAATATATTTTTTAAAAAATAAAATAACTCCTGGTGTCTTCAGCTTTTTATTTTAATGATATGATTTAAATGTTTGCCTTTCATGGGTTAACGCTTTTAACAGGAAAAAAAAAAAAACGGCGACACGGTATTACCGTTCTTTTTGCAAGATAACTACAGGATTCAGGAAAAGCATTATTTCCAAGGATGGTTTAAACTGGACCTCCTCACTGGCCCCGCCCAGGCTCCAGCCAGGCCCCGCCCGCCCTCTTGGCCCCGCCTCCGGCCCCGCCCCCCGGGCGGTTCGGTTGATCCCAGTTCTCGCGAGAACACAGCCCGGAAGTTTTCCGCCCGGAGCGGTAGTGCAGGAACCCACGTGGGCTGGGCTCGCGGGGTCCGCTGCCGGCGTCCGCGCCGGGTCCGAGCGGGGTCGGGGCGCCATGGGGAAGCTGCGCCGGCGGTACAACGTCAAGGGGCGCCAGCAGGCGGCCCCCGGGCCCTCGAAGGGCCCCCCGGAGCCGCCGCCCGTGCTGCTGGAACTGGAGGGTAAGGCGTCCGGGGGCTGGGTTTGGGGTCAGGGCCCGGGCCTGGGGGTCAGGGCAGACCAATGGGAGCCGAAGGGCACTCCACCCTGGGGGGTGGGGTCAGGGAGGGGTCAGGGAGCTCCCCTCTAAGATGATCCAAAGAAGGGGGCCCAGTGACAGCCTAAGTTTTTATGTGTTTTATTGACTTCAGAGAGGAAGGGAGCGGGAGAGAGAGATGGAAACATCAATGATGAGAACCATGGATCGGCTGCCCCCCTGCACGCCCGGGCCCGCCCCCGGGGTTCGAGCCTGCCACCCGGGCCGGGGCCCTGACCGGGAGTCGAACTGGTGACCTCCTGGCTCATTGGTCCACGCTCAACCCCTGAGCCCCACCGGCTGGGTGACAGTCTGACTTAAGTGGATTTGGGACAACACCTGGGTGTCTCTCCCCTAATGTCACAGCGTGGGGGAATGTGGGCTAGAAAGTCAGTTCATTTCCGTTATATAAGCGCCTTGCCCCTGATTTGTATTCTGAGCCCGGACCCTGTGGCTCAGCTCCAGGCTGCTTGGCACTTCCTTTTAGTAGAAGCGCCTACTAAGTGCCAGGAACCCCTAGACGCTGGAGAGGAGATAAATAAATAAATAAATAAATAAAATAAAAGAGAGAGAGAGAGAGAGAGAGGCTTAAGAAAAATAAAAAAAATCCCTGCCTTGGTGAGGTTAGCGGCTCCTGGGAGGAGACAGCAAAGACAAACAGGTAAAACATACAGAAGGGGGTGGACAGAGTCCTAAGGAGACAGAGCAGAGAGATGATGAGTGAGCTGTGATGGTGCATGAGGCGGATGGAGAAGGCTTGCTGAGAGAGAGAGAGCATTGAGTCAAGACCTGAAGATGGCCAGAATGGGTGAGTGGAGTGAAATTTAAAAATGGGGGCAGCCCTGGCAGGTGTGGCTCAGTGGATAGAGCCTCGGCCTCTGGACTGAGGGGTCCCAGATTCTGGTCAAGGGCATGTACATTGGTTGCGGGCGCATCCCCGGTGGGGGCTGTGCAGGAGGCAGCTGGTTGATGTTTCTCTCCCATGGATGTTTCTAGCTCTCTATCCCTCTCCATTCCTCTCTGTAAAAAATCAATAAAATATATTTTTTAAAAATTAAAAAAAAAAAAAATGGGGGCAGGGCCCCAGCCGGTGTGGCTCAGTGGTTGAGCATTGACCTATGAACCAGGAGGCCATAGTTTGATTCTCCTCTAGGACACATGTCTGGGTTGAGGGCTTGGACCCAGTGGGGGGCATGCAGGAGGCAGCTGATCAATGATTCTCTCCCATCATTGATGTTTCTCTCTTTTTCTCTTTCCTCTCAGAAATCAGTTAAAAATTGATTTAAAAAAAAATAAAACTTGGTGCCTCATAATATCAAAGAACAGCTTTGACCTCACAGACCCGCTGGGAGCAGGCCCCACTGCCCCCCACCCGTTTCCTCGCCCCCCACCCCACCCTGGGGTGGAGGCACCCTGGCCCTCAGCAGAGCGGGACCCAGGGCAGGTTCTGGGCGGAGGAGTTGAGCGGACACAGGACCGCTGGGCCCGCACCCCGGTCCCGAGTGAGCGTTCGGGGGCTCACAGGCCGGGTCGGGGGGTCCCCAGAGGAAGCCAGCGTTAATGGGGAGCCCCGGTGCTGCCAGCAGCTGCACTCCTGGTCCTGGGGCCGAGGATCACACAGACACGTCCTTTCAGACCGGGAGACACTGAAAGGCGTCGATGCCAGCAACGCCCTGGTGCTGCCCGCGAGGAGGAAGAGGAGGACGAAGGCCCCGCCGCCGCCCAAGGCGAAGCGGCCGCTGACCAAGAAGGAGCGGAAGGCGCTGCAGAGGGTGGTGGAGCAGAAGGAGAAGAAGAGCCAGGTGCGCCCGCCCGCCCGCCCGCCCGAGGGGTCTGAGCCAGCCCTCCAGCCTGGAGACAGACGGGGGCTGGGGTCTCAGCCCCGAAATGCCCGGTCTGGGGAGAGCTACGGGAGGGTCACCTCCCTGGGCAGAGGCTGTGACACCCCCCGTGGCTGGCGGCCCCGTGGCTGGCGGCCCCGTGGCTGGCGGCCCCGTGGCTGACGCGCGTGTCCGCCCGCAGCGCGCTGAGATGCTGCAGAAGCTGAGCGAGGTGCAAGTGCCGGAGGAGGAGCTGCGGCTCTACTTCACCACGTCCAGGCTAGGCACCGGGGGCCGCCTGTACCGCGCCCGGGGGTGAGTCGCCGGCCCTGCGGCCGCCCGCCCGCCCATCTGCCCGGTGGCGGGTCCTGCTGCGCGGCTGACCCTGGCTCTCCCGCAGGAAGGCGGCCGAGGCTGCGGCCCCGGGCCCGGAGAGGGTCAGCAGCCTCAGCGGCGCCCACCGCAAGCGCCGGCTGCGGGAGTCGGAGTCCGAGCCCGAGTCCGAGTCCGAGTCCTCGGTGGAGTCGGAGCCGGAGCCGGACGAGGACGAGGACCTGGACGCCGAGCCGGTGGAGGCGGGTCCCGGGATGGCGGCCCCGCCTCTGCCGCCTGCCCCTCCGGGGGCCGTGGAGGAGGGCTCGGAGCCCAGCGGCCCCCCGGCTCCCCCGGCCGCGGCCGCCGCCCTGCCCCGGCCCCCCGCCAAGCCCGCCGTCTTCGTCCCCGTGCACCGCTCCCCAGAGATGCAGGTTCGTGCCGGTGCCCGGTGAGGCCCCGGTGAGGCTTCCGGTGTTAACAGGGCGCCGGGGACGGCAGGCTGCCCGCTCCCGCCGGTGACGGCCGCCCTCCATCCGGGCTGCCCTCCCCGGCCAGCCTGCCGCTGCCCTTGCAGTGTCTGTGGGAGCAGAGGCCCCGTCCCCCTGCCCCGCGGTCCCCCGCTGACCTCTCGCCCCGCAGGAGGAGCGCCTGCGGCTTCCGATCCTGTCCGAGGAGCAGGCCATCATGGAGGCGGTGGCCGAGCACCCCATCGTCATCGTGTGCGGGGAGACGGGCAGCGGGAAGACCACGCAGGTGCCGCAGTTCCTCTACGAGGCCGGCTTCGCCAGGTGGGCCAAGAGTCCGCGGAGCTCGGTCCCCGCCCCGCCGGCCCCCCGTGTGGCTCCGGGGGGCTGTCGGTGCACCCCGTCCCCGCGTCGGCGCGTCCTGACTCGGTTCCCGGCCCTGTCCTCCCTCCCCCAGCGATGGCGGCGTCATCGGCGTCACGGAGCCCCGCCGTGTGGCCGCCGTGGCCATGTCCCAGCGCGTGGCCAAGGAGATGAACCTGTCGTCACGGTGAGGGGCCTCCTGGGGCCGGGGGTCGGGGGATGGTCCCCTGGCCTGGCCCAGGGTCAGCCGGGCGGGCGGCTCTGAGCCCTCGTCCATCCCGAGGGCACTGGGTGGGGCATCCCTCAGGGGCCCCAGCCCGCGGGACCTCAGGGGCCCTCCTGCTCGCCCCGCAGGGTCGTCTCCTACCAGATCCGCTACGAGGGGAACGTGACGGAGGAGACCAGGATCAAGTTCATGACGGACGGCGTGCTGCTCAGGGAGATCCAGAAGGTCGGCCGCTCCTCCGGCCCCCAAAGGGGGGGTGGGGGCGGGGGCCGAGGTTCGGGCTGCCTGACGCCGCCCCCGCCCCCAGGACTTCCTGCTGCGCAGGTACACGGTGCTGGTCCTGGACGAGGCCCACGAGCGCAGTGTGTACACCGACATCCTGGTCGGCCTGCTGTCCCGCATCGTCGCGCTCCGCGCCAAGGTGGGCGGGGCTGGGCCCTCGTCCCCGGGCGGGCCCCGCGGGGGGCCGGGCTCCATCCGCATCGGCTGCTGCGGCCCGGCTGTGACCAAACCCCCACCCACCCCCATACACCCCACACCCCCTCCCTGCTGCCCCTCGGAGCCCGGGTCCGGCCTGGGCAGCTGAGGGCCCCCTGTCACGAGGGGGCTATTGGCCCACGGCTCCCCCTTCTGCTGGGTCTTGGCCGCCTGGCCGGGGCTGAGGCTGGGCCGCGGTCTCACCCAGCCTGCCGCCCGCAGAGGCTGCTGCCGCTGAAGCTGCTCATCATGTCGGCCACGCTGCGGGTGGAGGACTTCACGCAGAACCGGCGGCTCTTCCCCACGCCGCCCCCCGTCGTCAAGGTGCGCCGCCGGTCCCCGGGGGGCGGGGGCGGGGGCGGAGGGGGCCGGTCCCCGGGCGGCGGGGGTTCCGCACGGAGACCGGGAGGGGGGCGGGGGCGGGAGCCGGGCTGAGCGTGGTGGCCGCAGGTGGAGGCCCGGCAGTTCCCGGTGACCGTGCACTTCAACAAGCGGACGCCGCTCGAGGACTACAGCGGCGAGTGCTTCCAGAAGGTGTGCAAGATCCACCGCACACTGCCCGCCGGCGGCATCCTGGTGTTCCTGACCGGGCAGGCCGAGGTGCACGCCCTGTGCCGCCGGCTGCGGAGGGCCTTCCCGCACGCCCGGCGCCGGCCGCCAGGTACCCGGCCGCTCCCGGCGGGGCGGCTGCCTCCCGCCCCCGCCCCGGACGCCCCCTCACCGCCCCCTGCCCCCTGGACCCCCCCTCACCGCCCCCCGGACCCCCCCTCCTCGCCCCCCGGACGCCCCCTCACCGCCCCCCGCCCCCCGGACGCCCCCTCACCCCCCGGGTGCCCCCTCACCGCCCCCCCCCCCCCTTCCAGACGACGGCCCCGCGGACACGCCGGAGGAGACGCGGCGGTTTAAGAAGTCGCGGGCGCGGGCGCGGAAGGCCCAGGCGGCGGTAGGTGGAGGCCTGTGGCTCTGACGTGCCCGGGGGCCTGGTGCCGCCGCATGTCCCCTGAGCGCCTGGGCAGTAGGGTCCTTACTGAGTCACACTGACCGCCTGTGCACGCATGACACGCCAGGCAGGGCCCCTGCTTCCGTGTGCCAGCCAGCGGTCCCGAGCCTCCCAGGTGCTAGGAGAGGAAACGGGCCCAGGAGGGTGGCCGGCTGGACCTTGTGCTCACAGCACACGCCTGCTCGCGGCCCACGTCTGCTCATGGCACACGTCTGCACACAGCACACGCCTGCACACGGCACACGCCTGCACACAGCACATGCCTGCACACGGCACCTGCATGCGGGGGTCCTGAGGCCTCGTTCCCCGCAGGCGTTGCCGCAGATCAGCCTGGACAGCTACTCGGTGCTGCCGGCGGGCGAAGGGGACGAGGACAGGGAGGCGGAGATGGACGAGGAGGAGGCGGCGCTGGGCTCCGACCTGGACCTGGATCTGGGGGACGAGGGGGCAGATGGAGGTGCGGCCCCCCTTCCCTCGGGGGCTCGGCTTCCCGCTCCTGACGAGCACGGGGCCCCAAGCCCTGCGCTCCCGACACGGCCCGGCCTCGGGGCCCGCTGGGAGGCGTGTGCCCTCCAGGGCGTGCCCGCTGGGCCTCTGTGCCCGGGCCCTGCCCCCGAGGCCCCGAGCGGCCCCTCCAGGCCTCGTGTGGGGGTGGCCCCCCATCTGGGTCAGGCAGGGGCCGGGGGAGCCTCTCGGAGCCTCCGTCCACCAGGCCTGGCCTCCCCGCCCGCCGTGCTGGTCCGGAGGGCGGAGCCCGCCCCGCAGTGCGGCTGCCACGGGGCCCGGGGCGGAGCAGGCCGGGCGCGGGGCGGGGAGGCGGGTCCGGCCGGGGCTGGGTGCCAGGGCGTCTGCCTCCGCAGGGGAGGAGCCGCCGGACGCCTCGCTGCCCCTGCACGTGCTCCCGCTGTACTCGCTGCTGTCCCCCGAGAAGCAGGCGCAGGTGAGCGGGGCTGGGCGAGGCCGGGGCCCACAGCATCGGGGGCCGAGCGGGCGGCTCACCCGGTGGCGCAGGGGCCTCCTGGGGGCCGGGGCGGCGTGCACCCCGGCTCCTGCTGCAGAGCCGGGCCCCGCCCGGAGGGAGACATCGCCGGCCCTGCCCCCCACGAGCCCCTTCCGATTCGGGGTTTGTCTGCCGCCCCAGGTCTTCCAGCCGCCCCCCGAGGGCACCCGGCTGTGCGTGGTGGCCACCAACGTGGCCGAGACGTCGCTCACCATCCCGGGCATCAAGTACGTGGTGGACTGCGGGCGGGTCAAGAGGCGCCACTACGACCGCGTCACCGGCGTGTCCTCCTTCCGCGTGTCCTGGGTGTCCCAGGCCGCCGCCGACCAGCGGGCCGGCCGGGCGGGGCGGACGGAGCCCGGGCACTGCTACAGGTGCGGCCGGCCCCCCCCGGGGCGGGAGGGGGGCCCGCGTCCTGGTCCCCCCTCCCCCCCCCCCCCCCCCCCCCCCGCTCTCTGTGGCCCTCCAGCCACCGCCCCCCACCCCGTCCCGGAGGGAGGTCCCCTGAGCAGCGGGGCGGGGCAGGGGGCCGGCGGAGTCGGGTCCGGGGTCCCCCGTCCGTCCTCGGTCTGAGCGGGCCGTCCCCAGGCTGTACTCCTCGGCCGTGTTCAGCGACCTGGAGCCGTTCCCGCCGCCGGAGATGGCGCGGCGGCCGGTGGAGGACCTGGTGCTGCAGATGAAGGCGCTGGGCATCGAGCGGGTGGTCAACTTCCCCTTCCCCACGCCGCCGCCCGCCGAGGCCCTGCTGGCCGCCGAGGAGCTGCTGGGGGCGCTGGGGGCCCTGCAGGCGCCCCCCAGGGCGGAGAGGTACGGCCCCCCCCCCCCCCCGCGGTGCTCAGCCCCCCCCGCCCCCCCGCCCGCCCCCAAGCTGACCCCCGCCCGCGCCCCAGGATGAAGCAGCTGCAGAGGGCCCGGCTGAGCTGCCCCATCACCGCGCTGGGCCGCACCATGGCCACCTTCCCCGTGGCGCCCCGCTACGCCAAGATGCTGGCGCTGAGCCGGCCCGACGGCTGCCTGCCCTACGCCATCACCATCGTGGCCGCCATGACCGTGCGGGAGCTGTTCGAGGAGCTGGACAGGTGGGCGGCCGGGCCAGGGTCTCGCCGGGGCTGCCCGGGAACCGAACCAGCGACCTTTCGGTGCCCAGACCAGCCCGGCGAGCCCCGGCCGGGCCGGGCGGGGTGCTCCACACTGACCTCAGACCTGCAGCGCTGGGCCGGAGCAGCCATTGTTCATCGCTGCTGGGGGTGGATTGGGGTCATCTGGGGCCAGGGCGGTACCGGGCTGTGCTGTGTCCGCAGGCCGGCCGCCAGCGACGAGGAGCTGGCCGCGCTGAAGGCCAAGCGGGCCCGCGTGGCGCAGGCGAAGAGGGCCTGGGCCGGGCGCGGGGCCGCCCTGAAGCTCGGGGACCTCAGGGTGCTGCTGGGTGAGTGCCCGCGTGGAGGAAGGGGAGGGGAGGGGAGCGGAGGGGGCCGCCAGGGGGGAAAGGAGGGGAGGGGACAGCCCGGGGGAAGGGAGGGGAGCGCAGGGGAGCGGAGGGGGCAGCCGGGGCACAGCTGTGAGCGCCCTCTTCCCCAGGCGCCGTGGGGGCCTGCGAGTACGCGGGCTGCTCGCCCCAGTTCTGCGAGGCCCACGGGCTGCGGTACAAGGCCATGCTGGAGATCCGGCGTCTGCGGGGCCAGCTGACCACCGCAGGTACTCCCCCCCCGCGCCCCCGGCTCCCGGCCCCCACTCCCCGTCCGGCAGAGCCCCCCTTGTGTAAAGGTGCTCCCCGCGACCCGCAGACTCGGTATTTTGCACTCCACCTGCTGGCTGACGTAGGTCATGGCCCCAGAGCCGGTCCGGGGCGCCTCTGGGCCTCTGAGGTCACGGCCCTCGGCCCTGCGGGCAGCAGGCTCCCCTTCCTCCTGCATCCCTCTGTCCCTGTGGTCCTGCCCCTGGCCTGGACTGTGCTCGGCGCCCCCCTGTGGGCGAGCAGGCAGTTGGCTGGATCCCACTGCTTTCCAGGCGGGAGCAGCATTCCGGAAAGTTCCGTGCAGCCCCTGCCGTCCGGGGCAGTGTCCCGGGGACGGCGGTGGGTGGGCGGCCGGCCGGGGTGCCGAGGGGCTGCCCGTTGAGCGCGTGGGGCAACGCCACCCCAGGCCCACGTCCTCACCCGCCCCCAGTGAACGCCGTGTGCCCCGAGGCCCGGCTCTTCGTGGACCCCAAGATGCCGCCGCCGTCCGAGCACCAGGTGACCTGCCTGCGGCAGATCGTGGCGGCCGGCCTGGGCGACCACCTGGCCCGCAGGGTGCAGAGCGAGGACCTGCTGGACGACATGTGGAGGAACGCCTACAAGGTGGGGCCCGCGGAGTGGGGGGGGCCAACCTCCCCAGCCCCCAGGCTCACCGCCCCTCCACCAGCCCCTCCCCCAGCCCCCGGGCTCACCGCCCCTCCACCAGCCCCTCCCCCAGCCCCTGGGCTCACCACCCCTCCCCGCAGACGCCGCTGCTGGACCAGCCGGTCTTCATCCACCCCAGCTCCGTGCTCTTCCGGGAGCTGCCGGACTTCGTGGTCTACCAGGAGGTGGTGGAGACCACCAAGATGTACATGAAAGGTGCGGGCTGCGGGCCGCAGGGTCCCGGGTTCGAGCCCCGGCCAGGGCTCAGGCCGGGTTCAGGCTTGGTCCCCAGTAGGGAGCGAGCAGGGGCCGCCGATCCAGGATTCTCTCTCCTCATGGGTGTTTTCTCTCTCTCCATCTCCCTTCCTCTCTGAAGTGAATAAAATAAGTTTAAAAAAAGGAAAGGAAGGGGGCAGAGGGGTGGCTGGCCCCGGCCTCGCCCCCTGAGCTCCCTGAGCCGGGCGGAACCTCCGGCAGCGGCGCCCTGTGACCCTCCCCGCCCTCCCCTCCCAGGCGTCTCGGCCGTGGAGGTTCAGTGGATCCCGGCGCTGCTGCCCTCCTACTGCCAGTTCGGCCCGCCGCGGGAGCAGCCGCCGCCCGCCTACTGCCCCGAGCGGGGGCGGGTGCTCTGCCACCGGGACAGCGTGTTCTGTGAGTGACCGCCGGGCGCACACCCTGTGTGTGTGTGGGGGGAGGGGGGCCGCCCCGGCTGCCCGTCCCTGTGGGCGGGCCCGGGCTGGGAGGGACTCGGAGGCCTGGCTCACTGCCCCCCCCCCCTCAGACCGCGTGGGCTGGCCGCTGCCCGCGGTGCAGGTGGACTTCCCCGAGGGCCTGGACCGCTACAAGCACTTCGCCCGCTTCCTGCTGGAGGGGCAGGTAGGCGCCCTCCTGTGCCGCGGGCGGGTGGGCGGGCGGGCGGGCGGGTGGAGCCGGACCCCTCTGACCCTCACAATCCCCAGGTCTGCCCCCGGCTGGCTGCCCACCGGGCCTGCCTGCTGTCCAGCCCCAGCACGATGCTGAAGACGTGGGCCAGGTACGGCCTTGCTGGGCGCCCGGGCTGGTGGGGCGGAGCGGGGTGAGGTACCCCCTCCTGGACGGGGCCCACCTGTGGCCGCGAGACGCCCACGCCCCACGCCCCACGCCCCCCATCCCGCCCATAGGCTGCAGCCGAGGACAGAGAGTCTCCTTAAAGCCCTGGTGGCCGAGAAAGCCGACAACCGAGATGCCCTGCTGGCTGCTTGGAGGAAAAGCCCCCGATGTGAGCGGCAGGGCAGGCGCGGGGCCGGGGGGCTGGGAGGGGGCGGCCGGGGCGGAGAGGCTCTGCCTGGATTCTCTGGTCCCACCCCCCCCTCTGACCCCCCCCCCCGCGCCCCGCAGACCTGCTGGCTGAGTACTGCGAGTGGCTCCCGCAGGCCATGCACGCCGACGTGGAGAAGGCCTGGCCCCCGACCGCTGACCGCTGACCGCTGGCTGGCCGCAGGACCGAGGCCTGGGCCAGAGACCAGGGGGGCGCGCAGCCCCCGTCAGACACGGCCCCTCTGGCCTGGGAGCCCTCGGGGGTCTGGGCCGATCGGGAGGCGGCCTGCAGCAGCCCGCCAGCTGTCCCGGGGCGACTGCTGTCTCCTACGAGGTGGGCGGCGGGTCCTCTCACACGCTGACCGACCCCCTTCTTACAGGGCCACGTCAGCGCCTGGGGCCGCCGGGCCGCTGGGAATGGGCAGCTGCAGGTCCGTCCTCCTCGGGGTGTCTGTGGCGGGCGGGGCTCCAGGCTCGCCTGCAGAGGGGGCACCAGGAGGGGCGCCCCCGAAGCCAGCCCCAGCAGTGCCTTCTGTACTAAATCTTGGCGTGGCCCAGCCGGCCTGGCTCCTGGTTGAGCATCGAGCTGTAAACCTGCAGGTCACGGTTCGAATCCCGGTCAAAGCACATGGCACAGGCCAGGTTGCAGGCTCTATCCCCAATAGGGGGTGTGCAGGAGGCAGCTGATGGATGCTTCTTATCTCTCCCCCCCTTCATCTCTGAAATCAATAAAAAAATATATATTTTTTTTAACGTTGGCGTGGCAGTCCAATAGTCCTGGTGCATCTCTGAATGGGTGGTCTGGGGGTGCCCCTCCCCACACACCTGCCACTCACCTGCGTGTCAGGGAGGTCACCTGGGGTGCCAGGCTCCGCCCACCTTTACCTGGTGCTTTTCCTAAACCCGTTGGTTGGTGCGGATCCCGCAGTATACAGGCCAGGGTCCCGGACTGCGTGGACACGAGACAGACCACACAGCAGGCCATGTTCACTATTCCTGTTCACTGCCTGGCCGCTGGCCCCAGAGCGCCCCCCACTGGGTCTCCCTGGCCTCCCCCACACATCCCCGCCGTCTGCAAGCCCTGTCCCTGCCCCCCCAGAATCTGCGGGGCCCCTCACTCCCCTCGGCCACCCCCAGCCTGGCTGGTGGTGTCCAGCCTGTGGGCCCATCGCTGGTTCCCCGCGCGGCCGCCAGGGGGAGCTTCACGCCCAGACTCGCTCCTGCTCCCTCCGGCGTCTGGGAGACCGGAGCCCCTGCTCGCTGATGCTGTGAGCCCCGCGCGTGGGCTCTGTCCCCGCAGCCCGGAGCGCCCCCCTCCGCCTCGGGGGGTGCAGCGCCGCTTCCTCCGCTTCTGCAGACAGGCGGGCGCCCCGAGGATCTCTAGCAGCCCCCCCACACCACCTTCCCCCGTCAGCCCCGCCCACCCTCGGGCTCCCTAAAACGCAGCAGCGCTTGCTTGTTGTCAGCCTCGGGCTCCGGCCTCCAGGGCAGGAGCTGAGGAAATGCCGGTTAATGGGCGATCGGCGGCCACCTGGGCGCTGCGTGCGCACACAGTAGGTGCTCAGTGCGTGCACGCCGCCTGGCATCGGGCACCGAGTGGATGGCCGGTTGCAAAACACTCCCTGGAAACACCCAGTGTTTTCCTACTGCCTGGCGCCAACACCGGGGGTGTCTGTCTAAAAGCGCAGCTTCCTGCCTCCTCCCTCCCTCCCGCAAACGCTGGAGCCCACCGCCCTGGCGGAGGGATCTGGGCACCTGTGACTAGGCCCCAGGGAGCTGCCTTCTCAGGTCTGCTGATGGCGGAGCCTGCGTCCCCTTCTCTGCTCGCCTTCCCAACCCGCCGCCGATTTACACCGTTAAAAAGATGAAATAAGGTTTAAAAAGGTAAAGTGGAGATGCCGGGGATTGAACCCGGGGCCTCATACATGCAAAGCATGCGCTCTACCACTGAGCTACATCCCCCGGGCCTGGCGGCTGTGGGGCGAAAGGAAGACTCAGTATCGCTCCGCGCGCACCGCTCCGGCCTCAGTGCTCAGACTCCGGTGCAGGCGGGTCCTCTCGGCGGCGGCGGCGGCGCCCACGGCGGAGGCCCGGCCCCGAGCGGGCGGGCGGGCGAGAGGAAGAGGGCGCCCCGGCCATATGGACCGCCGCGGAGGAGGGCCGATCAGCGCCCGTCCTCGTTAGTATAGTGGTGAGTATCCCCGCCTGTCACGCGGGAGACCGGGGTTCGATTCCCCGACGGGGAGGCTGCGCCAAACTTTTAAGTCTCTTGTGATACACGCACCCTCCGCCGTTGTCCCCCCAAACCTGGCCATCGGGGCGCCGCTGAGGAAGACAGCCAGGTGCGCGGCCTAACGGGTTCCCGCTATATGCGTGATCAGTAGTGGACAGAGCTCGGGTGTGTTTGCATTTATGTCCCTGGTCACCAGCCAGCAGTTACGCAGCTTTCATCACGTGCCCTCGGTGAGTCTCCGCGGCAACCTCACGGGTCGGTGCTGCTTCACCCCATTAGACAGATGGTGCAACTGAGGCCTGGGCGATGGCTGTGTGACCTGCCGCGGTCACCGCATCCCCACCTGCTCCAGGCACGGTCCCCTCTGGGGAGAAGGCCCTGGAGAAGGCGGAGCGGCTCCCTGACTCCATTCTCCACCTTCTGGCTCTTCCATTTTCTTTTTCTTTCTCGGTCCCTCATTCCCCCTTTCCCGTGTTCCTCCCTCCCTGCCCCTTCCTTCCAACTTCCTTTCTTCCTTCCTTCCTTCCTTCCTTCCTCCCTCCCTCCCTCCTTCCCTCCCTCTCCCTCTCCTTCTTCCCTCCCTCCATTTTTGTCAGGATGCCGCTCCTAATGCTTTCCAAAGGCCTGCTGAGCCTGGAGAGCAGGGGGAGTCCCCGGGGTCCCCTCCCTCCCAATGGGGTTCGGGGTTCGGGGCGTGCCACTCGGTGCACAGATGGTTCTGAGACTCCGTGGTCACACTCGCCTTCCGGGGGACTGATTGTGACACCGGATGAACTCTGTCACCAGCCATCAGCCCTCCTACGGCCACCGCCACCGGAAGACAATGCACGGCCTCTCCCTGCGGCCTGGCAAGCTCCGGCCTCGCGGGCGCCCTCTCCCCATCACCCTCTCCCCTCTCTCACCACGGCCACTGCTGCTCCGCCCTGAGCCCCTCCTCCTGCCTCAGGGCCTTGGCACCTGCTGTCTGGTCCCTCCAAGGGCCGCCTCCTCCGGCCTGAGCACCGCGGGCTCGCCAGGCTGCAGGTCCTCTCAGCCCCCTGTTCCTCTCTGCCGGACCCCATGCCACCCACCTCCCATGCCACCCACCTCCCATGCCACCCACCTCCCATGCCACCCCACCTCCAATGCCACCCCACTGCTCCGGGTTGTTTGGCTTCTGAGCACAACTCTCACCCTGAACTATCTGGTTCCCGGATTCGGGGAGGAGCCGCAGGCTCACGGGGTGCTTGGAACACACTTGCCAAATGTCCTCACATCGTGGACAGTCCCCCCACCGGCGGGTCCTCCCCCTGCAGCCCTTCCCACCCACCCAGCCGCCCACCCGGTTCCCAAAGAGGGGTCAGGGGCGGCTCCCGGGCGCGGACCTGCTGCCTCCTCAGCCCTGGGGCTGCGCGGGCGCCCAGGTGGGAGGCCGGATCCGGGCCACTCGCTGCCCTGAGGGAGGTCACCCCACAGGCCCGCGTGGTCAGCACCCTGCACCTGGGCGCTGCCCGGGGCGCTGCACCCACGGGTGACCTTGTGCGTTTGCACAGAGAAGGGAGCCTGAAAGAGCTGAGGTCCGGGCCAGGCAGGTCCGTCCGTCCGCCCGCCCGCTGTGAATGCACCGCTGTCTGCGGGGCGCAGGTTATGGCCCAGGCCCGGCCCGGCAGCGGGACCCAGACACAGGGCTCCCTGCTCTGGGGGGCGGGGGCCGGGGGCCGGGGGGCCAACACCTAAGCGAACAGTCCCCGGCCCGGGGCTGCGGTGCTGCTGGGAGGCGTGATCAGGGAGGGCTGCCGGGAGGCGGCGCCCGGAGGCCCGGAAGGGGCACTGCCTGCAGGTGGGGCCGCCCAGCAGGGGGCGATGGCAGCTGGCTGTCGGCTCCCCGCCCGGATTCTGGGCGGAGGGCGATGACGCAGGGCCGGGAGGGAAAGCTTGGGGAGGCACCAGGAGGCGCTCCGTTACAGCCGCCGAAATAGCTCAGTTGGGAGAGCGTTAGACTGAAGATCTAAAGGTCCCTGGTTCGATCCCGGGTTTCGGCAGCTCTCCTTTTTCTTTTCTTTTTATATTTTTCTTTCCCCCGGAGCGCGGCGGAAATACACGAGTGGAGAAGGATAAAGGGGGGATTTTACTTTCTTTGTCTAAAGCAGCTTTTTTTTTTTTTTTGCTTTTTTTTTTTAAAGCAGCTTTTCCACCGGAAGCCCGGGCGGCTGGAAACTTCTCGATGCGCCCCCTCCGGGGAAATCCGGCGGCAGCCAGCTTTCCCTTGGCCCCAGTTTGCTTTATTTCGGAAAAGCGGTGAAGCTGCCGCGCGGTGGTCGGCGGCGGGTCATCCCGCAGCTGCATCACGCCCGCCGCGTTGCGGGAAAAGACAAAGCGGGCGAGCCTGGGGGCACGCGCACAGCTGCACACCCTGAAAGACTTTCAAATAAAAAGCTGGGGAAAAACTGGAGATGCCGGGGATCGAACCCGGGGCCTCATACATGCAAAACATGCGCTCTACCACTGAGCTACATCCCCGCCCCCGGAGCGCCCTCGGACGCAGGAAGTGGCGGTCTGCTCCAGCGGCATGTGTTTCCTGCTTTCGGGGCGCTCAGCGCCTCCAGGGGTCCGGGCGGGTCCCTCCGCGCCGGGGAGGAGCCCGCCGCCCCGGCCGCGCAGGGGGCACCGCGGGGCGTGCAGCCGCCGCAGCCGGAAGAGCGCTGTTTCTATAGGAATGGGTATGGAGGATCCTCAGCATGGCTTGTCCTCGTTAGTATAGTGGTGAGTATCCCCGCCTGTCACGCGGGAGACCGGGGTTCGATTCCCCGACGGGGAGGCTGTGCATCTTTTACTGTTTTGTCCTGTTTTCTAGGGCAACGTTTTTCAACCGCTGTTCCCCGGCACACCGCGAGATGTTGGGCACACCGCGAGATGTTGGGCACACCGCGAGATGTTGCCTGGTGTGCCGTAGGTGCAGACAAGACAAGAATTTATAATTTTTCACTATTTTGTTTACTTAATATTTCATAATAAAGTAATTATAAAATACTTTCTTTGTGTTTATTTGATTCCTATTCAAGAGAATTACTTTATATATAGTCAATATAGGCACAGAGTTAAATTTTTTAACATTTTCTAATGGTGGTGTGCCTCGTGATTTTTTTCATGAAACAAGTGTGCCTTTGCCCAAAAAAGGTTGAAAAACACTGTTCTAGGGGCCACAGTCAATGGCAGGTTTGTGTGCCTTGTATTACACACGCTTAACTCATGGGCACAGACAGGGGCGGTGAGGGCCTGGGCCAGGGTGCGGGGTTGGCCGGAGGGGGTCCACTGGGGGAAATGGGGACCCAGGTGATACTTTCAACAATGCGATGACGGAAGTAAATAAGTAAACACACAAACAAAATACGTGCAGACGTGTCCTTGGGGGAGGGTCAAAGGGAAATCAGTATGGAATGGGGTACCAGGCTGTTCTGTGCAGGAAGGATAGTCCTGTTTTTGTGAGACAAAAACACAAACGCAGAACAGGTCTGTTTGCAGCGGGATGGTGTCACCGGGGAAGAGGTGGCTGGAAGGGGGAGAGGTTGGAGGGGTCAGAGATGTGGGGTCAGAGACCCCAGTGGAGGTGACAGAAGTGCATACTCTGTCAGGAGCCAGGGTTCCCCTGTAGATTTCACTTTTATTTAAATCCCTCCCCGCGCCTCCACCGAAAACAAACAAAAATGGGGTAGGCCTCCCCCTTTCTCCTGGTCCCAGGACCGGCTAGAACCCGGCCGTGAGGTTTCGAAAACAGGCCTCTTTGGGAGAAAGATACATCCATTTGTTGTTCCCCTGACTGTGGTTTTTAAAAAACAAAACAAAAAAAAAACAACACACGTATCTTTCTTGCTTAAAATATTACAGACGTCTCCCCCTTTTTATTTCCCATTGACCCCCTCCTCCCTGCCCCTGCCCGCCTCTCCCCCCGGCCTTCACCACACTACTGTCTGTGTCCATGGGTTGTGCACATATGCATACAAGGTCTTTGGTTAAATCTCTCCCACCCGTGCTTTCTCTCTGGGATCTGTCCCCCTGTCCCCTGCTTCTGTGTCTCTGCATCTGTTTTATTTACCAGTTTATGTTGGTGCGTTCGCTGGTTGTTTCTTGTGTGTGCTCTGCCTGGGGATTGAACCTGCAACCTTGGTATATAAAATTTATTTAAAAAAAAAAAAAAAAAGTGCGCTGTACAGTTAAATGTATAAAATCTATTTAGGAAGACAGATTTTAAGATTAGAGTCTAGCAGAGAACTCCAGGAAGGGGCGCTGCAGGGTGGGGGATGTAGCTCAGTGGTAGAGCGCATGCTTTGCATGTATGAGGCCCCGGGTTCGATCCCCGGCATCTCCACTGTGTTTTTCCTCATTCTTTCGCCCTTCATCCTTAAGGGACCTACTGGGATGCGGGGTTTTCCCCGTCATGATCGGCCCTTCCTCGAGCCTAGAATGTTCCAAATGCGATTTTGCTGGACATGAAGGAGGCGAAAGGAACGTGGTGCTGGGAACCACAGCCGCCTGGGGCAGTAACGCCATCCGGCCGCCAGGGGGTGCTGTGTAAGCCGGAGGCCAGAGGTCTGCGCCCGCCTGGCCTTCGCCCTCCGTGGGGGGAGGAACCACCTTTTCCAGGAGGAGCTGCTTTCCCAGCAGGGGCCTGGCTCCCGGCGTGGCTTCCGCAGTGACAGGCCCGGAATGAGTGACGTGAGAATGAATGAGCGGATGAAGTGCATGAACTCCCTATTCGTGGACACTGCATTTCATCCCTAAAAATGCGAGCTATGTTTGACTCATCCTGCGGGTCCAGCTCTTGGTCTGCAGCAACAATGGGTCCCCGTCCATCCGTCTGTCTCACTGGACTCCACACTGGAGTATATAAAAAATATACTTTATTGATCTTTTTACAGAGCGGAAGGGACAGGAATAGTTTCAGGGGTCCTCAAACTTTTTAAAGTGGGGGCCAGATCACGGTCCCTCAGAGAGCTGGAGGGCCGGACTATATGAACTACTAATTCCTACTGTAACACCTCAGCTGCGCTCACTGCCCAAAAAACCTGGCGGGCCGGATCAGACTCCTCTGCGGGCCGCATGTGGCCCGCGGGCCGTAGTTTGAAGACCCCTGGTTTAGAAGCATCGGTCAGCTGCCTCCTGCACACCTCCTACTGGGGATGTGCTCACAACCAAGGCACATGCCCTTGTCCGGAATCGAACCTGGGACCCTTCAGTCCACAGGCCGACGCTCTATCCACTGACCCACACCGGTTAGGGCTTCTAAGGTGTTTTGTTTGTTTGTTTTTCCCCAATATATTTTTATTGCTGTCAGAGGCGAAGGAAGAGGGAGAGAAGTAGAAACATCCATGATCAGAGAGAACCATTGATCAGCTGCCCCCTGCACGTCCCCCGCTGGGGATTAAGTCCGAGATCCAGGCCTGTGCCCTGACCGGGAGTGGAATGGTGACCTCCTGGTTCACAGGCAAGACACTCACCACGGAGCCACGCCGGCCTCACGTTTAAAACATCCCACCCTCCCTCCGGAGAATTAAAAGCATCCACCTCCGATGACACTGAGGTCCTGACGTGACTCAGCCCGGGCGGAGGCTGGTGGCCTGTGGGTGGCAGCTCCTGTTTCTAAACAAACAAACAACAAGGTTCAAGTTTAAAGTCTGAGGCCCTGACCGGTGTGGTTCAGTGGATGGAGCGTCGGCCGGCCTGCGGACTGAAAGGTCCTGGGATCGATGTTTCCCATGGATGTTTCTAACTCTCTCTCCCTCTCCCTTCCTCTCTGTAAAAAAATATAGATATATAAATATATATATTTTAAAAATGGTTCCTGAGGATGGTCCCGTCGGGTTGGGTCTGCGCTGCTGTGATTGCTTTAAAAGGCGCCAGGAAGGCGGGGGCGGGCGGCTGTTCTGAGCTGGAGCCTCGGCCCTGCCTCGTGAGGCAGACGCTCCAGCGCCAGCAGGAAGGAGGGGAGCAGGGGGTGGGGTGTGTGTTTTCGGTGTTCTGCCCCCGCGGCAGCTGGCTCCCTGGCTCCCTTTTAAGGTGGCATCGCCGATGAGCCGGGGACAGAACCAGGCCAGCCTTTCCCGGCCCTCCCGGGCCCGGCCGCCGGCCAGTGTCCTCGGACGTCCCCGGACGTGAGGGGCCGGTGCCGTCCGAGGCTGTGGTGTCCCCTCCCGGCCGCTGAGCCCCCTGCGGGGGGAGGAGGCTCCGCAGACACGGGCACCAGGCCCATCTCTGCCCTCCACCCCACCCCGCCCCCACCCTGCAGCCCAGCACCCAGGCCTTTGTGAGCTCAGCAGTCATGTGCCGGGTGGGGAGTTGGGGGGGTGAGGGGGGAGGATTGGGGGGGGACTCGCCAATCGGGCCCTGTTGCCGGGCCGCTGTCACGCTGCCATTGGCGGCGGCTCTGACGCCGGGGCCGCCCCCGGGCCGCCCGCAAAGGACGGATCCGGGGGAGGAAGGAGCTGGAAATGGATGGCGTGACTCACCCGCCTCTGGCGCCGTCCAGCACCCTGCATTCTAGGTCAGGGGGCGTGGGCTCGGGAGCCAGGGGCCTGAGCCCCGATTCCCGGGCCCAGTGGGACGTGCAGGCTTTTCAGGGGACCCCCCCCCCAAAATAAAAAAACCCTCTGGAGACCGGGCCGAACCTGGGCATTGCTGACCCGGGGGCCGGGGGGCCGGCGGGGGAGGGGCTGTCCACTGTGGGGTGTGCAGCAGCACCCCGGCCGCCCCCCAGTTGTGTCCCCCGCGGTGCCAGGTGCCCACGGAGGGACCCAGGCCCGCCTTGCGGCTGAGCATGGCCGTGCCAGACAGACAGCAGCCACTGTCCTTGGGAAAGGTCGTTCTCTCTTCTTCTTCTTCTTCTTCTTCTTCTTCTTCTTTTATTTTGTTGAGTTTTACAGAGGGAGGGAGAGGGAGAGGGCGTTAGAAACACCGGCCAGCCTCTTGTTTTTTCAATGTGACTTCTTTGTTGTCTCGTGTATTACATAAGTCTCCTTTCCCCCACTGACCTCCCCCCTCCTCCCCCCCTGCTGGACTTCAGTCAGGGACGCAGGGCGGTTCAGAACTTGTTTTTTCCTGCTGGAGGCGGCCTGGCCTTCTCCCCAGCTCACCCCGGCCCCGCCCGGCCGAGCCTGTCTCCTTCCTCCTCTCCCGCCTCCCTCCCCCCTTCCTCCCTCCCTCCCTGTCCCCCCCACACACACACCTTTGGATTCTGCAAAGCGCTGTCAGGACCACGAAGCTCCTGACTCAGCCGTGACACATCCTCCATCACCGGCTCCGGCAGAACAACACCCGCACAGCACCCACAGCACCCACAGCACCCACAGCACACGGGCCGCCCCGCAGGGAGCCACCCTGTGCTCCCCTCAAACCCTGACCTTCGGCCTGAAGTCCAGAGACATGACCCGCCCAGAGCCTGCGTGTTTGTTCCCTTCGAACCTCTTCCCAGAAAATTAAATTATTATTTACTTGCCTACATGAGTATTCTTTTTAAATTTAAGTTCTTTATTGCTTAAAGTGTTACATGAGTCCCCCTTTCCCCCTCATTAACCTCTCTCTCCAGCTGCTCCCACCCCCCAGCTGCTCCCACCCCCCAGCTGCTCCCACCCCCCACTACATGCCCTCACCCCCCTACGGTCTGTGTCCATTGCTTAAGAAATGACCTTGACATCCCTGGCTGGTGTGGCTCAGTGGATAGAGCCTTGGCCTGCGGACTGAAGGGTACCAGGTTTGATTCCAGCCAGGGGCACATGCCCAGGTTTCGGGATCATTTCCCAGTGGGGGGGAGTGGCAGGAGGCAGCCAATCGATGATTCTCTCTCATCATTGATGTTTCTCTCTCTCTCCCCTCTCCCATCGGCTCTGAAATCAATAAAGAAATACATAAAAAAAAGAAAAAGGAAATAACCTTGAGAGAAGTCTGCATTGGAAGTCCCCGGGACCTCCCTGCCTCCCTGGAAAATGACATTTTATTGGTTTCCATTTCCCGGTTGTGAGTTCATTCTCTAGGAAAAAGGTTAAAAAATAACGGAGGGTGAAATCCATTGTGAGCCGCTCAGACCTCCTTCCTGAACTCGGCCATGGCGAGGTGCTTCCCAGGGGACCTTTTATTTTGTGTGCTAGTCGCTTGGCAACTAGGCCCAGGGGAATGGGCCCAAGGTTAGTCATTTTTTGTTATTTTTCCTCTTGAAGGCCTTAAAGGGTAGACAGACATCCAAGTCTCCCCGCCCACCTCCATTGTTATGCCCTGCACACTTCCCTGGAAGAGTCCAGAAGGAACAGTGACTAAGAAAAGGACAGGAGGGGGAGTTTTTACTGTCAACTTCTAAAAAAAAACCACCCAAACCTGTTTTACACGTTCACCTACATAAAAACACTTTAAAAACAGGCTGAAGGCACAAAGCAGATCACCGTCCACAGGAACCAGGCCCGGCTCGTGACCTTTCCTCCCCGCTGGGCCCCAGTGCAATTCGCCTGTAGAACCACACCTCCTCTCTGGGCTATTATTATTATTATTATTATTTTATTATCTGGGCCATCAGACAGGTGTTCTTCCCCCTGGACATACACAGGACACACACAGGGTGTCCTTTTAAAACCTCAGGCTTCCAAGGGTTCGAGTCCTGAGGTCAATGGGATACCAACCCAGAGGGGGCCTTTGTCTAGAGACTCCAGGACCACCATACCCGCCCCGCCTACCAAACCGGAAGGGGAAAGAACCTTCTAGAGCCATCCAGAAAGTTCTAGGCCTGTCCAGCTTTCAGGGCCAGTTCCGTGTGTGTGTGTGTGTGTGTGTGTGTGTGTGTATGTTGTAGTCTTTTAGAGAATTTATTGGGGGCAAATCGGTTTTGTTTTTGTTTTTGAAGTATTTTCATGCCCACCTCTCTCTCCAAAACCCAGTACAGACGCACCGCGGCCGGGTCTCCCACGCAAACCTTGTTTTTCGCCCATTTTCCTGGGGAACCCGCCCCCCGCGTGTCCTGAGCGGCCCGGCCCGCGGGCTTTTGCCGAGTCATCCGCGCTGTCCCGCTGCCCGCCCGGGGGATGGGCCCGGCCGCGCCGGGGGTGGGGGTGGGGGCCCCGAACCCCTCGCGACGCGCCTGGGGGGGGCGGAGTGGAGAGAATTAGGGAAACACACACACAATCAGGGTCTTCAATGTGACCCCAAAATAAAGGCCCCTCCTGTGGGCGGGGGGAGGGGAGCGGCACCCCGACTCCGCAGGAGGCGCTGGGCCGAACCCCGGTCCGCCAAGGGCGCGTCCCGAGACCCGGGGGGGGGGCGGCGGGGCTGAGGGAGCGGGGCGTCGGGGTCGAGAAGCGGGATTGCGGGGCGGGGGACGCGGGGCTCCCCCACCCGCTCCGAGCGCCCGCCGACTCCGGGCCGGGTTTTCGCTTCCGCCGCGGGCGCCCCCCCACCCCCACCCGCCCGTCAGGCGCCGGCCGCGTCGTCCGGGACGCAGCGCGCAGCGAACGCGCTGATCCCTCCGCCCGGCCCTCAGGAGAGCCGCCCCCCCTCCCCGCCCGGTTCCGCCCAGAGTCCCGGCCTTCGCCAGAGAACCTTCTGGAAGGGGACTTAGAGGACACGGGGCGCTCGTTCCCCCCGCGGCTGGCGGAAGGGCGGGGAAAAGTAGTCCCTCGCCTCATTTCCGCGGAGGGATCCGCGGCGCGGCGCCGGCGCGGCTATATAAGGCGGCGCCGGGCGTGGCGCACGCAGTTCGCGGTCACTCGCAGCGCAGTTACTGTTCTCTCGTCGCCCGCAGCTTCCCTCGTCGCTCTCGGTGAGTGGGCTCGGCCGCGGCCGGGGGCGGGGGGCTGGGGGCGGTGCTCGGGGCCGTCCCGCTCCGAGGGGAGCGGCGGGGGCGGCCGGCGGAGTGTCCGTAGCGGACTGAGGCGGCTGAGGGGACCTTCGTCGTGCGGGTTCTCGGCCTGAGGAGACTCTGAGGGGACAGGGCCGCCGCGAAATGGCGGCCTGTGAGGCGGCGCCGGCGCCGGCGCCGGCGGGCGGGCTGAGGGGAATGTGGGGGGGACGCGGCGGGCGGGGCGGGGAGAGCGCGGCGTTGGGTTTGGGTTTGGCCGGAGGGGCTGGGCGGCGCGGGTGGGCCCACCATGGCGGCCCGGTCGCGGCCTAACGGGCCGGAAGTCGCCGCGGCGACAGGGCGCCGCGAGGGGGCCCAACCCGGCCGGGCGAGTGCCGCTCGGAACCGACACGGACCCGCACCCACGGCGGGGCTGCGCCCGCGTGACGTCACCCGCTGTGGGCGCACAATGCCGGGCGGGGCCGCCCGCCGCGGGCGCTAGGATTCCTCTCGGGCGGCGGGACGCGGGGCTTGGGCCCGGGCTGAGCTGAGGAGGCGGACGTGCAGGGACGGGGAGTGCGGAGCCCGGAATTGTGCTGGGGCCCAGTTCCCCTGCTTCTCCCGAGTAAGTGCCTGGACCTGGGGTTCCGACTCTGCCGAGGAGGTTCCGTTTCACTTTGAGGTCTGGTAGGCAAGTTTCATTTTTTACTTCATAAATTTTCCAGGGTGGCGTTGGTTAGTAATACTGGGCAGGTTTTAAGTGTCCGTGTTTATGGTACCTGATCTGTGTTGGGTTAGGCGAGTAGTTTTTTTTGTTTTTTTTCTTGTGTGTGTGTGTGTGTTTGGTTCCTTGCCTTAGGCAAGTGTTTAGCTTAGTCATTGGGGCCAATAAAAACTTGACACGTCGCCCTGACCGGTTTGGCTCACTGGGTAGAGAGTTAGTTGGCCTGTGGACTGAAAGGTCCCAGGTTCCAACCGGTCAAGGGCATGTACCTTGGTTTCGGGCACATCCCCACTAGGGGGCGTGCAGGAGGCAGCTGATGGATGATTCTGATAAATGCTTCTAACTATTATCTCTCTTCTCTGTAAGAAATCAATTTTATATATATATATATGTTTTTTTAAATGACATTTCTAGCTTTAAGAATGTGTTCACTGGTGAATTGCCTGCTAAACTCTTGGTTCTTTTTTGTTTTTTCTCTCTTTTTGTTCTAACAGACAATGCAGATCTTTGTGAAGACCCTGACTGGCAAGACCATCACCCTCGAGGTCGAGCCCAGTGACACCATCGAGAATGTCAAGGCCAAGATCCAAGACAAAGAGGGCATCCCCCCAGACCAGCAGCGGCTGATCTTTGCCGGCAAACAGCTGGAAGATGGACGCACCCTGTCCGACTACAACATCCAGAAAGAGTCCACTCTGCACCTGGTCCTGCGCCTCAGAGGTGGGATGCAGATCTTCGTGAAGACCCTGACTGGCAAGACCATCACCCTCGAGGTCGAGCCCAGTGACACCATCGAGAATGTCAAGGCCAAGATCCAAGACAAAGAGGGCATCCCCCCAGACCAGCAGCGGCTGATCTTTGCCGGCAAGCAGCTGGAAGATGGGCGCACCCTGTCTGACTACAACATCCAGAAAGAGTCCACTCTGCACCTGGTCCTGCGCCTCAGAGGTGGGATGCAGATCTTCGTGAAGACCCTGACTGGCAAGACCATCACCCTCGAGGTCGAGCCCAGTGACACCATCGAGAATGTCAAGGCCAAGATCCAAGACAAAGAGGGCATCCCCCCAGACCAGCAGAGGCTGATCTTTGCCGGCAAGCAGCTGGAAGACGGGCGCACCCTGTCCGACTACAACATCCAGAAAGAGTCCACTCTGCACCTGGTCCTGCGCCTCAGAGGTGGGATGCAGATCTTCGTGAAGACCCTGACTGGCAAGACCATCACCCTCGAGGTCGAGCCCAGTGACACCATCGAGAATGTCAAGGCCAAGATCCAAGACAAAGAGGGCATCCCCCCAGACCAGCAGAGGCTGATCTTTGCCGGCAAGCAGCTGGAAGACGGGCGCACCCTGTCCGACTACAACATCCAGAAAGAGTCCACTCTGCACCTGGTCCTGCGCCTCAGAGGTGGGATGCAGATCTTCGTGAAGACCCTGACTGGCAAGACCATCACCCTCGAGGTCGAGCCCAGTGACACCATCGAGAATGTCAAGGCCAAGATCCAAGACAAAGAGGGCATCCCCCCAGACCAGCAGCGGCTGATCTTTGCTGGCAAGCAGCTGGAAGACGGGCGCACCCTGTCTGACTACAACATCCAGAAAGAGTCCACTCTGCACCTGGTCCTGCGCCTCAGAGGTGGGATGCAGATCTTCGTGAAGACCCTGACTGGCAAGACCATCACCCTCGAGGTCGAGCCCAGTGACACCATCGAGAATGTCAAGGCCAAGATCCAAGACAAAGAGGGCATCCCCCCAGACCAGCAGAGGCTGATCTTTGCCGGCAAGCAGCTGGAAGACGGGCGCACCCTGTCCGACTACAACATCCAGAAAGAGTCCACTCTGCACCTGGTCCTGCGCCTCAGAGGTGGGATGCAGATCTTCGTGAAGACCCTGACTGGCAAGACCATCACCCTCGAGGTCGAGCCCAGTGACACCATCGAGAATGTCAAGGCCAAGATCCAAGACAAAGAGGGCATCCCCCCAGACCAGCAGCGGCTGATCTTTGCTGGCAAGCAGCTGGAAGACGGGCGCACCCTGTCTGACTACAACATCCAGAAAGAGTCCACTCTGCACCTGGTCCTGCGCCTCAGAGGTGGGATGCAGATCTTCGTGAAGACCCTGACTGGCAAGACCATCACCCTCGAGGTCGAGCCCAGTGACACCATCGAGAATGTCAAGGCCAAGATCCAAGACAAAGAGGGCATCCCCCCAGACCAGCAGCGGCTGATCTTTGCTGGCAAGCAGCTGGAAGACGGGCGCACCCTGTCTGACTACAACATCCAGAAAGAGTCCACTCTGCACCTGGTCCTGCGCCTCAGAGGTGGGATGCAGATCTTCGTGAAGACCCTGACTGGCAAGACCATCACCCTCGAGGTCGAGCCCAGTGACACCATCGAGAATGTCAAGGCCAAGATCCAAGACAAAGAGGGCATCCCCCCAGACCAGCAGCGGCTGATCTTTGCTGGCAAGCAGCTGGAAGACGGGCGCACCCTGTCCGACTACAACATCCAGAAGGAGTCCACTCTGCACCTGGTCCTGCGCCTCAGAGGAGGTGTCTAAGCTATCCCGTTTAAGCTTTCAACCAATTTAAATTGCACTTTTCTTTCAATAAAGTTGTTGCATTCCCAAGTGGCGTGATTTTTTCCCCCTTTATCAGTGCTAAGTAAGATTTTTATTTAGGTGGAGTGTGAGGAGGGGTCAAGGTTTTTAGGCCAATAAGATTTTATGGTAAGGAGGTAACGTTATAATGTGGCCTAATATAGTTGTGAGTGAGAAAAGTTGGAAAATTGGGAGGTTTGCAATTAGAATTTTCCGTATGTCCACATAAATGTAGATATATTAGTAAACTACTGACTTCAAAATTCTGAGTTTGGGCATAGTGTTAGGAACCTGAGAATGAAGAAAGTTTCAGGAATACCAGAAAGATTAAAAAAAAAGGGGGGGATGTGGGGGGGGGGAGTGGTTGAAGGGAACATAAAGTAGAAATCAACTTCAAAATCTATTTAAAATCTAAAGTTGCATAGAAAGTTCTTTGACCAGATCTATTTTTTTAAATTAAGGTATCACATATTTGTCCTTAACCCTCCATTCCAACGCCCCCACCCTCCTATTGTCCTTGACCACTGCTTAGGCTATTTAAAGAAAGGTAATATGCATTATGCTAGTGGTTATTTAGAGAACTAAAACTGGTTGAAATACAATGGCTAAAGATTCAATATCCCTCAATTTCATGTAACAGCAGATGCAAAGTTTAACTTGGTGAAGCAATTTTCTCTTGATCCCCAGAAGTCCGGTCTCCACTAGTCCTCACGGTGGAGAGAGATGTGTTCTCACTTGCTAATAAAATACCTGATGTCAACAGGTTTTAAGTCCTAGATTTGGGGATTATAATTAGGAAAGGACTTTTAGAAACCACAGAAATTGTAGGCAAATCCATTCTGGTACGTAATGCACATATCAATGAATTTCTATGGCTCCCTGCAAGTCTGGAGAGCAATGTCACAACCTCAGGAGCCCCACCAGCACCTGTAACCACTTCTGGTCACGTTGGGAGTTGTGTAATTTTGAAGTTCATTACAGAATGAATGGCCCTAGCTGGTTTGGCTCAGTGGATAGAGCCTTGACCTGCAGACAAGGATCCTGGGTTCGATGACAGTTCCGGTTTGCAGGCTCAATCCCCAGTAGGAGGCAGCAGATTGATGGTTCTCATCGATGTTTCTACTCCCTCTGAAATATATGTATATACATCTGAAATGAATGGTCATGACAGGAAATAAAAACCAGTTGCTTGAAAATGACCACTGCAGGACACGCATTGCAAAGCTCCTAAATGTTGACTACATTTTGAAAGTCCAGGTACAAGTGGGTGGGTGGCTAGTAACAGTTGAAAAGGGACTGGTCATCTCGTGGTGGCCTGATGCCCCTTAAGATAAAAGGGGACCCTGCCTGCCTCCCCAGAGCAGGGAGCGTCTTGCAATCGGAGCATTAGCCCCAGAGCTGGGTTTCAGGGTCGGGGTGCTCAAACACCAGGCTCCTCGAAGTACAGCTTCCGGCCAAGTGTGACGGGAATCACAAATCCCAATAGGAAGACCAATGCGCACACATTAACAACCAGATGTAGAAAGCTGAATTACAAGCTTATTCCCAGGAAAGAACAGTTAGGAATATATTTCCCTCGTTACATATAATATATACATTTGTGTGTGTTAAAATTCAAAGATAGCCTGTCTAAATTCGTAGGGTAGCCATTTTTACTCAGTGATAACTACTTTTTAATTAAAGTTGCCCTTTTTTGTACTTTTCCCCCTGTGTAGTATATATTACATAATACACACACACACACACACACACACACGATCATAACAGCTTTCAGCTTTTTTCAAAATAGCCCATAAAAGAGTATATTCTCTTCATGTTGTTTCAACTACAAATCAGAAAATACAAATTTCCTTAACCATAAAACTTGCTTTGCACATTATTTACATGTCCCCAAATTCTACAGCATGTCAAACGCCACAGGGTTTGACTACATGGCACCATCGGCGTTTCTTTAGTTAACTCTGGACATTATTTTCCACTCCAGCATATCTAGATCTGCCTCCTCCTCGTTCATACTCTTTTTTTTTAAAAACAAAAAACATTTTACTGACTTTTTTACAGAGAGGGAGAGGGATAGAAAGTTAGAAACATCAATGAGAGATCGATCAGCTGCCTCCTGCACACCCCCTACTGGGGATGTGCCTGCAACCAAGGTCCATATCCTTGACCAGAATCGAACCTGGGACCTTCAGTCGGCAGGCCAACTCTCTATCCACTGAGCCAAACCGGTTAGGGCTGTAGTGGTTTTTTTGTTGTTGTTTGTTTGTTTTTTAATATATTTTATTGATTTTGTACAGAGAGGCAGGGAGAGGGATAGAGAGCCAGAAACATCAATGAGAGAGTCATCGATCAGCCGCCTCTTGCACACCCCCCACTGGGGATATGCCGGCAACGAAGGTCCATGCCCTTGACCGGAATCGAACCCGGTACCCTTCAGTCCGCAGGCCGACACTCTATCCACTGAGCCACACGGTTAGGTCAGTAGTGTTTATGTTTTGTCTGGAAGTTACACATACGGCTTTCCTGTAGGTATGTTGTTTACAGGCTGACAAAGCCTTTTTTTATTATTATTCAAAGGTCGTTCTAGTCTGCAGAGTTCACTTCTGCCAGAAGGAGGAGCAACTGGGAGCAACAGACTGGTTTAGCCAGGAGGCTGCCAGCGCCCCCAAGCGGTTGTAATTGATCAAGTAAGTTGTTCCTCCATATCTTTCCTTAAACTTTCTCTTTTAAAAATTTATTATTATTATTTTGTTTGTCAATCTTCATCCAAGGATATTTTTCATTGATTTTTAGAGAGAGAGTGGGAGGAGGAGAGACACATCCATTGGTTGTCTCCGGGCCAGGGATGGAAGCATGTGCCCTTGACTGGGATCAAACCCGGGACCTTTCGGTCCATAGGCCGAAGCTCTATCCACTGAGCCAAACCGGCCAGAGTCACACGGTGTCGTCTATGCCGCAGACCCGGTTAAAATGGGAAAAACTCTGTGCCCGGTGACAAGGCATGGGAAGGTGTCTGCAAGTTCAGGTGGAGACACTGAGACTGTCAGAGTCCCCCCCGGGGGAGGGTGTTTAAGTGTTGCCTAGGAGATGAGTCATCCAGCCGTCACCCCGTTTCTGCAGGCTCAGGGGCTGACAGTGCATGGGGGTGGGGGTGGGGCAGAGAGGACTCTGGGTAATAGTTACACAATCCAAGTGCAGACTCCATGGCTCCCAACCCTCATCCTCTGCTGACTACACGGGCGCCGCTGGCCACCAGTGCCCTCCAGGCTGCACCAGCCACCAGGGGGCGTGAGGAGGTGGCCGTGTGGAGCCACAGGCCACACGTGCGTGAGGCCACGGATAGGAAATGACCAAAGCATTGTCTGTGAGGAGACAGAAAGCAGACGGGGCTGCCAGGGGCAGGGCGCCGGGTGCGGGGTGGTGTTTTGGGGACAGAGAGGTTGGGGAGCTAGAGGTGGAGGTTGCACATGGTGAGTGTACCGGCTTGTTCGGTCTAAAAGGGTCAAGTGTGTGCCCGGCCGGTGTGGCTCCGGGGCTGAGCGTCCACCTAGGAACCAGGAGGCCATGGTTCTGTTCGGGATGGAGCCCGAAGCCCGGGCATGTGCTCCGGCTGGGAATCGAACCCTGATCTGGTTCATAGGTTGACGCTCAACCACTGAGCCACACCAGCTGGGTTGAGTTTGCTTTTTTTTTTTTTTTTTTTTTTTTTTACAAAAAGCACATAAGATCAAACACACCCTCTGACCCGTTTTGAAGGCGCCGTCCATTCGCGCGGTGGGTGTGCGCCCCATCTCCCGCATCCTGCAGAAGGAGAACCGCAGCTCATCCACCGGCAGCTCGGGTGTCGGAGGGCCGGTCCCGCAGGGAAAGGCGTTTTGCTAAAAGCGAAGCGTCCGCTCTGAGCAGGTGCGGGCTGCTCGCTCCGTGCGGGAATGTCAGAGGTCATGGCCGTTTCGCTTCCGTGAGAATCCGCTTCCTCCTGTAGCGCTGGGCTGGGTCGGACGTAATTTCACTTCTTCGTTGTCAGAAATCACAGAGAGAGCGTGAGAGAATCAACCGATGAACGCACGGATGAGCGGAATAACAAATCGATGCTCCTCTCTCAACCACCCATCAGGAAACCAAACCAAACCACGCAGGGTCCGTGGGTCTCCACCCAAACCTTCGAACGTGGCTGTCAATACACGTGTTATTCATAACGGAGGCAAAGGCCCCGTGTGCACTGGGGGCCCTGAGGACAAGGTGTTAGCAGTGAGCCTCCCGGGAAATGCGGAGAAAAACAACGTAAAAAGTGTTAGCGTTACTGTTCCACACGGAACGGAGGCTGGGTGAGCGGCCAGTCTCTGTTCTCAGAGAGGAGGAATCGTCTTGAAAAGACGTCAGGGTTCCCTGAAGTTAGAAATCAACGCGACACCAACTACAATAAATAACCAGCAGAGAATGTGGGGGAATTTGAGAAAAACACTGCTGAAGTACATTAAAAATAAATAAATAAATAAATAAATAAATAAACATTTCCAGGAAAATGCTGAAAGTGAAGAACAGTGAGGGAAGACTAGCTTTTCCAAATATATGTTTTTATTTATTTATTTATTTATTTTTTTAAATATATTTTATTGATTTTTTTTATTACAGAGAGAAAGGGAGAGAGATAGAGAGATAGAAAGGTCGATGAGAGAGAAACATCGACCAGTTGTCTCCTGCACACCCCCCACCAGGGATGTGCCCGTAACCAAGGTATATGCCCTTGACCGGAATCGAACCCGGGACCTTTCAGTCCGCAGACCGACGCTCTATCCACTGAGCCAAACTGGTTTTGGCCAAATATATGTTTTTAAACTAGGTTTTTATTGGCGAGAGAGAGAGTGAGAGAGAGAGAGTGAGAGAGAGAGAGAGAGAGAGAGAGAGAGAGAGAGAGAGAGAAGGAGAGAGAGAGAAAAGGTCAATTGGACCAGCGACCTCTTAGCGCCCGGGACAAATGGGCCTGCCAGTGCAGGCTCCACACACTGTGGTGACAAGAAGGTGCAGCATAAGGTGGATTCTTTTTTTATTATTATTATTCTTTTATCAATATATACCAAATGTATTGATTTTTTTTACAGAGAGGAAGGGAGAGAGAGTTAGAAACATCGATCAGCTGCCTCCTGCCTGCCCCCTACTGGGGATGTGCCCGCAACCAAGGTCCATGCCCTTGACCGGAATCGAACCTGGGACCCTTCAGTCCACAGGCCGACGCTCTGTCCACTGAGCCACACCAGCCAGGGCCTCCCTGGGTTCCTATCCCACAGCTGAAAACAGTACCGGCCCCAGGCAGAGCAGGGGTGGAACAGCACACACACCCGGGGAGCCGGGAGCGGGAGAGCCTGCTGCCCCGGGCGGCCTTGCCCAACGTGACACAACCCCCCGCGTCAGAGGGCGGGTGGCCGGTCACGAGGAGCGGCAGAGTCCGGGTTTCGCAAACTCTCACCGAGCCGAAGCCAGCGGGGAAACAGACCGGCAGCACCGTGTCCTTCCCTCCCGGCCCACCCGCCAGCCGGGGAGCCGGGGTCTCAGCAGGCCCCCCCCCCCCCCCCCCCCAGTTCACAGGAGGAATGTGCGCGGCCAGGCAGAGGTGGTCAGCCTCCAGGCTGGCGGACAGAAGGCGGTCTGGCCGAAACCAGTGTGGCTCAGTGGATAGAGCATTGGCCTGCAGACTGAAGGGTCTTGGGTTCGATTCCGGGCAGGAGGTGGCTGATCGATGTTTCTCTCTCATCTATGTTTCTAACTCTCTATCCCTCTCCCTTCCTCTCTGTAAAAAAATAAATAAAATATATATTTTTTAAAAGGTTTTTTTTAAAAAAAAAAAAAGAAGAAGAAGAAGAAGAAGAAGTAGAAGGCAGTCTGCCAACATCAAGAGCTTGAACCTGAAATCCACATCATTCTATTAATCAATGTCATCCCAGCAGTACATTCAATCTGTAAATAATATACTTTCATTGATGTCAGAGAGGAAGGGAGAAGGAGAGAGAGAGAAACATTCATGATGAGAGAGACTCATAGATCCGCTGCCTCCTGCACGCCCCCCCCCCCCCCCCCACACACACACACACTGGGGACCGAGCCTGCGACCTGGGCAGGTGCTCTGACCGGGAATGGAACCCTGACCTCCTGGTTCCTAGGTCAGCGCTCACCACTGAGCCACACAGACGGGGCTGGGGTCAGAATTCAATGCTAATGAGGGAAGCAGAGGAGGGCGAGGCCGGCGGTAATGTGATCCTGCTGGCTCGGAGGCCGCACTAACTGTGGGCGCACCAGCCGGCAGTAATGTCTCTGTCCCCAGGGGCGGGACCGGGAGGCCAGGGCCCAGGCTCCCAGGGCCCCTCAGAGAGCGCAGGGGCTCAGCAGCCTGTGGGTGACGCCCTCCCCACCCCCAGCACCGCCCCTGCGGCAGGTCCGGCTGGGGGCCGCCCTGTGGGGCCTGCAGGCAGCTGTCCCGGAGTATTTTTAGGACGTGCCGCCCCCGCGGGCTCCACCGCCTCTGCCACCGCCTCCGCCGGGCCGGGCCAGTCTGAAGCCTGGGGGGAGGGTGGCCCCTCTGCTAAGTTCTGAGGTGGATTTTTTTTAGGAGTTCAGGGGCCGTTCCCACTGACAGCATTCCTTTGTGTTTTTACTTCAGAGAGGAAGGGGGAGAGCGAGCGAGAGGAACATCCGCGATGGGAGAGAATCACGGACCGGCTGCCTCCTGCACGCCCCCTGCTGGCGAAGGAGCCCGCCGCCCGGACCTGTGCGCTGACCGGGAGTCGAACCT
The DNA here is from genome assembly GCF_964339955.1 of Pipistrellus hanaki. NCBI lineage: Eukaryota > Metazoa > Chordata > Mammalia > Chiroptera > Vespertilionidae > Pipistrellus > Pipistrellus hanaki. Next base: position 926,731 of record NC_140521.1, read on the forward strand.
GGGACGCTTCAGTCCACAGGCGGACGCTCTAGCCACTGAGCCAAACTGGCTAGGGTGAACGCATTCCTTTAAAAAATTTTAAGTATTTTTTGTTAATCCTCACCCAAGGATATTTTTTTCCCCTGTGATTTTTAGAGATAGTGGAAGGGAGGGGGAGAGGGGAGAGAGAGAGAGAGAGAGAGAGACAGAGAGAGATGGATTGGCTGCCTTCCACACTCAGATCACACCTGCAACCCAGGTGCATGCCCTTGACTGGGAATTGAACCCGTGACCCTTTTGTGTGCAGGCTGACGCTCTAACCACTGAGCTACATGGGCCAGGACTCCAGAGCATTCTTTGTACCGACCTTGGCCGGCTGCCCTCTGGGCTGGGCTGTGGCCTGTCCCCAGGCGCTGGCGGCCGGGCCCAGGTGTCCGGGGGTGGGGGTGGGGGAGGGCAGTGACAGGACCTGCAGCCTCCGGGGCAGGAAGGGCAGCAAAAACAGACTGGGACTCGCCGCCCGCGGGCTGGTCAGGGGGCCGAGGCACGGAGGCTCCGTTTCCACGTAAAAGCGCGAGGCAGGCCCGGGCGGGAAGCCCAGATCTCACCCCTGCGGGCCGGGGACAGAAGCCCTCAGAAAAGGAGAGACAGAGACAGAGAGAGACAGAGAGAGGCAGAGGGAGGGAGGACAGGCCCGGGGCTGCGGCTCCGTGTCCCTGCTGCCAGCGTCACGCCGCCCACCTGGCCCACATCCCGGTCCCGGGACGTGCAGTTCCCGCCCACCTCCGGGCTTTGCACTCGCCCGCCCGCCCCCAAGCGCTTCCCGGGGCCAGAGGAGAGCCATGCTCACCTCACCGGCTTTTTAAAATTAAATATATTTAATTTACACATTAAATACATATAGAAGGGAGAGGGGGAGAGAGAGAGAGAAGCATAGGTGATGCGAGAGAATCGTTGATTGGCTGCCTCCTTCACATCCCCTACTGGGGCCTGTGTCCTGTCTGGGGGGGGTGAGGGGGGATGAACTGTGACCTCTTGGTTCATAGGTCAATGCTCAACCTCTGGCCAGGCTCACCGTTGTCTGTTTATTTTTTGGTGTCGCAAAGATGGACATTTATTAAAGAACTAGTAGACTCCCATTTGGGGGGGGGGGGGAAGGGTTTGATTGATTTGAGCGAAGGAGAGAGAGAGAGACATTGATTTGTTGTTCCACTTATTAGTGCATTCATTGGTGGATTATTATTTTTAAATATATTTTATTGATTTTACACAGAGAGGAATTAAGAGAGAGAGAGAGAGAGAAACGTCGATGAGAGAGAGTCATGGACCAGCTGCCTTTTGCACACATCCCCACTGGGGATGTGCCTGCAACCAAGGTACGTGCGCCCTTGACTGGAATCGAACCCAGGACCTTTCAGTCCGCAGGCCGACGCTCTATCCACTGAGCCAAACCGGTTTAGGCGGTGGATTATTATTTTTAAAAATATATTTCCTTATTGATTTCAGAGAGGAAGGGAGAGGGAGAGAGAGAAACATCCATGATGAGAGACAATCATGGATCGGCTGCCTCCTGCATGCCCCCCACTGGGGCTCAAGCCCACAACTCGGGCCTGTGCCCTTGACCGGAACCACACCTGGGACCCTTCAGTCCGCAGGCCGAGCTCTATCCACTGAGCCACACCGGCCAGGGCCACTGGTGGATTCTTGTAGGTACCCTGACCAGGGATTCAACCTGCGACCTTGGTGTCTGTGGGCAACGCTCTAGCCCCCGGGCTGCTGGCCAGGGCGGAGAGACGCCTTAGAACCTAAATCGGATCCGGGTACCTTCTGGCGAGGCCGCCAGGGCTGAGATCCGAACTCCCTGGCTGTGCAGACACTGGGAGTGAAAGGGATGCTATCAAGATGCTGTTGGGAGCTGGCCGGTGCGGCTCAGTGGATAGAGCGTCGGCCTGTGGACTGAAGGGTCCCAGGTTTGATTCCGGTCAAGGGCACAGGCCCGGGTGTGGGGCCGATCCCCAGTGGGGGGCGTGCAGGAGTCAGCCGGTCCATGATTCTCTCATCAGGGATGTTTCTCTCTCTCCCTCTCCCTTCCTCTCGGACATCCATAAAGATACTAAATATTAAAAAAAGAACAAGATGCTGTGGGAACAAGAGGCCTCGCCTGGTGGCCGTGCCTGGTGGCCGTGTGTCTGAGGGCCCCACGGTGTCCTGCCTGTCGGCTCCGTGAGCCAGCTGCCGCCTGGCCCCGCGGCGAGGGCCTTTGCCCCACTCGTTACCCTGCCAGGACTGTCCTCCCCCGGCCGCACCCTCAGGCCTCACCCCCGCGTTTCTCTGCGGATTGCTCCACTCGCTCCTCCCGGAGCACTCCCGCGGCCGTCCCTGTGTGTGTGTTTCTAAATCCCGCCCCTCCACTCTCACAGCAAGGCCAGGCCTGCCCGGGCCAGTGTGGCTCAGGGGCTGAGTGTTGGCCTATAAACCAGGAGGTCAGGGTTCGATTCCCCGTCAGGGCACAGGCCCGGGTTGCGGGCTCCATCCCCCGTGTGGGGGTCATGCAGGAGGCAGCCGATCCATGATTCTCTCTCATCATGGATGTTTCTCTCTCCCTCCCCCTTCCTCTCTGCAATCAATAATATATATATATATATATATATGTATATATATATATATATATCCTGTTTTCCCAAAAATAAGACAGTGTCTTATATTAATTTTTTCTCCCAAAGTTGCGCTAGGTCTTATTTTCAGGGGATGTCTTATCTTTCCATGCACTAGGTCTTATTTTCGGGAAAACACGGGTATATGTGTGTGTATATATATATATATATATATATATATATATATATATATATGGAAGGCCAGGACCTTGAGAGTCTGTCTGTGTTGCTCACGACGCTATGGCCTGTCCCCAGCACACAGTGGGCCTGGCACAGAGTGGGTGGTAGCAGGTCTCTGCTGCAGGAGTGAGTGAATGAATGAATGAGTGAATAAGTGAATGAATGATGAGGAGGTGCCACGGAGCCCGGGGCCCTGGGCACCAGGCCGGTGTGCTGAGGGGCGGACGGAGCGGAGCAGCTGCGGCTCACGCGTGGGCCAGGCCGCGCCTGCACCTTTGTCCCGGAGTGAGAGCCGCTGTGCTGGTTGGAGGCTCAGCTCCTGACAGGCGATGTCTCAAGTCCCGAAGGCTGGGGGCAAAGGTGAGCCTCAGCTGCCAGCGCTCAGACAGGAGGAGGCGAGGGACGCAGGGCGGACGCAGGCCGGGCTGGGCTCCCGGGGGTGGGTGGGGGTGGGTGGGGGCAGCTGTGGAGGCCTCGGCGGTGGTCACCGGATGGGAGGGCATTTTCTCCTGCGGACGGGAAGCCATGGCCTCCGCGGGAGGAACGGCCCCTTAGAGAGGCTCCCAGGCCGTGCTGCCCCAGGGCCTTTGCACGGCCTGGGACGCTCTCCCAGGTTTCCGCTGGGCTCCGTCCTGCACTTCCTCTGGGTCTTTGTTCTTATTGTTAAACCTCATCTGAGGATATTTTTTCCACTGATTTTTAAAAAAAATTTTTTTATGGAGGTACGGGAAGAGAGAAAACAAAAACAAAAACATCAATGTGATTGAACCTGCAACCCAGGTACCTGCCCTTGACCGGGAATCAAACCCTCAGCCCTTTGGAGTGAGGGCTGCTGCTCTAACCATTGAGCCACAATGGCCAAGGCCTTCAAATGCCTTCTCCTCACAGAGGCCCTCCCCAACCACCCCCGCTTAAGTGAGTCCTCCTGCCCGGCCGGCGTGACTCAGTGGTGGAGCTTCGACCTATGACCCAGGAGGTCAGGGGTCGATTCCCGGTCAGGGCACGAGTCCTGGTTGCAGGCTCCATCCCCAGTAGGGGGTGTGCAGGAGGCAGCCGGTCCTTGATTCTCTCTCATCATGGATATTTCTCTCCCTCCCTCCCTCTCCGAAATCAATACAAATATGAAAAAAAAAAATTAGTGGGTGGTTTTAAAAAGGAAAGGAGAAACCAGCAAAATCAGTTTTAATCCTGTCTTTTATTCCGCCTGCCGTGTCCGATTCTGACGTGTCATCGATCCAAAGCACCGAGAGAGCATGAGGACCCACCCGCATTCCTCCTGCGTCTCGGCCCCCCGGCCCCTTCCCCGGGGCCAGCCGGTCTCCGCAGCGCCCGCGGAGCGGCCACCGCGTCAGACAGCTCAGCTCCGGCCGTCAGACGACCCCCGGCCGTGGTGTGTGTCCCGCCGAGCCCGCCACTCCGCTGGCAGGTCAGACCCGCCCGCCTGGGCGCTGCCCCGCGTCCACTCCCCGCCTGGCCCTCCCCGGCCCCGGCCGCACAGCAGGCGCTCAGGCGGCGCGGTGAGGGGACCGGAGCCCGCTCCGTCCGGGCCGGGGCCGGGCCAGATGTGGCCGCGGGCGATGCTTCCTCTTACCCGAGGCCTGTCCCCCTCCGGCCTCTCTTCCTCCTGCTCACTTCCCCTTCCTCCCTCCTTCCTTCTCCTCCGGCCAGGACCCGGGGATGGCAGCTGGCTCCGGGGCCCAGTGACCTCGGCCAGGCCCCGCCCCCACCAGCCGGTGACGCCTCTGGGACGGAGCAACTAATTCCACTGATTCCACTGATCCCACTAACTCCACGCGGGACTGGGATGGCTGCCCGCGGGGGTGGGACCTGGGATGGGGGTGACTCCGGGATGGGGGGGTGACTCCCGGGATGGGGGTGACTCCCGGGATGGGGGGGTGACTCCCAGGATGGGGGTGACTCCCAGGATGGAGGTGACTCCCAGGATGGGGGGTGATTCCCGGGATGGGGGTGACTCCCGGGATGGGGGGTGATTCCTGGGATGGGGGGTGACTCCCGGGATGGGGGGGTGACTCCCGGGATGGGGGTGACTCCCGGGATGGAGGTGACTCCCAGGATGGGGGGTGATTCCCGGGATGGGGGTGACTCCCGGGATGGGGGGTGATTCCTGGGATGGGGGGTGACTCCCGGGATGGGGGTGACTCCCGGGATGGGGGGGTGACTCCCGGGATGGGGGTGACTCCCAGGATGGGGGGGGACCTGGGATGGGGGTGACTCCCGGGATGGGGGTGACTCCCGGGATGGGGGTGACTCCCGGGATGGGGGTGACTCCCAGGATGGGGGGGGACCTGGGATGGGGGTGACTCCCGGGATGGGGGTGACTCCCGGGATGGGGGTGACTCCCGGGATGGGGGTGACTCCCAGGATGGGGGGGGACCTGGGATGGGGGTGACTCCCGGGATGGGGGGGTGACTCCCGGGATGGGGGGTGATTCCCGGGATGGGGGGGGACCTGGGATGGGGGTGACCCCCGGGATGGGGGGGACCTGGGATGGGGGTGACCCCCGGGATGGGGGGGTGACTCCCGGGATGGGGGGGTGACTCCCGGGATGGGGGGGTGACTCCCGGGATGGGGGGTGGCCCCCGGGAAGGGGGGCAGCCAGCAGGGCGCGAGGACTCCACCTGCCGGGGGCGCCCTGCTCCACCTGGCGTGGGGCCCGGGGAACCCACTGGGCCCCCTGGTGCGGGGGCGGCGCCGTCCCTGCTGCTCCGTGCGGCGGCCGGCAGACAGGAAGCCCGGCGCCCAGGTCCCGGGCTCTTTGTCTTCTTTTTCAAAACGTGTTTTTATTGGCTTCCGAGAGGAGGGGAGAGGGCACGGGGGAGAGAAACAGCCAGGACGAGAGAGACTCCTGGTCGACCGCCTCCCGCACGCCCCGCTGGGGTGAGCCCGCACCCCGGGCCTGGGCCTGGCCTGGGCCCTGACCCCCTGGTTCCTGGGTGGACGCTAACCACTGGGAAACACAGGCCGGCCCAGTTGTTCTGTTTTGTGTTGATTAATCTTTATTGTCGGACGTGACACAGATGTACCCTTTCCCCCAGCAACCCCTCCCTCCCCCCTCCCACTCCCCTCCCGCTCCCCTCCCTCCCCGCAGGGTGTGGGGCGAGGAAGAGCCTGGAGGACGTGGCTCTGGCGCCTCTGGCCTCGGCGTCGAGCACCCGTCCCGTCGCTCCCCTCCCGGCCTCCCGGCCTCCGCACCCCGGCCCTGCCTCCGCCCCGGCCTCTCTGCGTCAGGCCCAGGCGCCCCTCCTCGGACACCCCCGTCGGAAGTGCCTCCCCCACGGAGGTCAGGTGGTCAGGCCCCCCTCCTCCCCGCCTCCCGGTGGGGTGACCTGTGGCGTGACATGACGGCGCTCGCGCGGCCTTGGGGTCCTGGGTAAGCACCACGTGCTGCGACCTTGGAGGCGGCGATAAATCCAGGGAGAGGAGCGAGATGTCCTCCGGAGTCCTTGCTGGGGCGGGGCGGGGCGGGGCGGGGGGGGGGGCAGCTCCGGGAATCCGTCCCCGAGGAGGACACTGGACACGTCCACGAGGCCGCCCCTGGCCAATGCCCCCCGCCGCCGCCGCTGGCCGTCCTCTGGAATTCCACGTGGTGTGTTGGCGTGTGGGGCCGAGTGCGGCCTGGTGAAGGGTGCGCCCGTGAGCCGGGCGTGACCTCATTCTTTGTTGAGTAATGACTCCCCGTGCGCTCAGTTTCCCAAGCCTTTCGTCTGTCTGTCTTTATTCAGCAGGCCTTTATTTTATTAATTCTTAATCTTCACCCAGGATATTCCTCCCATTGATTTTTAGAGCGTGGAAGGGGTGGAGCACTAGAGAGAAAGAGAGAGCGAGAGCGAGAGCGAGAGCAAGACAGCGAGGGAGAGAGAGAGAGAGAGAGAGAGGGAAATCCAGAGGCCTGCGGACTGAAGGGTCCTGGGTTTGATCCCGGTCAAGGGCATGTACCTGGGTTGCGGGCACATCCCCAGTGGGGGGTGTGCAGGAGGCGGCTGGTCGATGTTTCTAGCTCTCTCTCCCTCTCCCTTCCTCTCTGTAAAAAAATCAATAAAATATATATTTTTTAAAATTAAAATTAAGATCCATTGGTAGAGCTAGAGGCATGTGCCCTTGACCGGATTCGAACCCAAGACCCTTTAGTCCACAGGCCGCACACCGCCTTCGGGGGACGGGGGCGCGCCAAGGTCCGAATGCAAAACACAGACGCACGTGGGCCTGGCCGGGTGGCGCGGGCGATAGGGCGGCGGGCGGCGGGCTGGGCGGCGGGCGGGAGTCCCTCTGGCTCAGGGTGGCAGGAGGCCCTGCTGATAAGGTGGCTCCCGCTCCCAGGAGGAAGGAGCCGGGCAGATATCTTGGGGTGCAATTCCAAGTCCAGGGTGTCAGGAGCCCGGGGCAGGAGTCTCAGGCTGGCTCTGTGTGTGTGTGTGTGTGTGTGTGTGTGTGTGTGTGTGAGAGAGAGAGAGAGAGAGAGAGTAGGGGAGGGGGCAGAAATGAGGGTACACAGGCCCGCCCCCCCCCCCCGGGAAGTCTCACTAAAAGTGAACCAGGCCCCGGCCCGTGTGGCTCAGTGGACAGAGCCTCCGCCTGCGGACTGAAGGGTCCCAGGTTCGATTCCAGGCCTTGACACCTACAGGGATTGCCCGCTCGATCCCCAGCAGGGGGTCCATGGGGGGAAAAGAGGACATATGTAACACTTTCAACAGTAAAAAATTAGTTAAGCCGAAACCGGTGTGGCTCAGTGGATAGAGCGTCGGCCTGTGGACTGAAAGGTCCCGGGTTCGATTCCGGTCAAGGGCATGTGCCTGGGTTGCGGGCTACATCCCCAGTAAGGGGTGTGCAGGAAGCAGCTGATCGATGATTCTCTCTCATCGATGTTTCTACCTCTCTCTCCCTCTCCCTTCCTCTCTGTAAAAAATCAATAAAATATATATATTTTTTTAAATTAAAAAAAAATTATTTAAAAAACCCTTTTTTACAAAAAACGTGAAGCATGAGGCCCGTCCAGGCTGGAGAAGGGCCGGGAGGGGCCCGGCGGGAGGGGGCCCGGCGGGAGCAGGTGGCGGGGGAGGGGGACCAGGAAGCGGAGGGGGCGGGGCCCGCCCAACGGCCGCCCGGAGCCCCGGGGCCTCCCCGGAGGGAAGCGGGGGCGGGGCGGCCCCGCCCCCTCGGACCGTCCGATCGGCGCCCCGCCCCGGCCCGCCCCCCGCCCGCCCCCCGCCGGCGCCTCCCGAACCCGCGGCCCGGCCCGGCCCGGGGGGCGGCGCGGCTCCGGCGGCTTAAAGCGCGGCCACCTGCCCGGCCGCTCCTCCCGCCGCCGCCCCGGGTCCGAGCCGCCGCCTCTGCCCTCTGCGCCCGGACCGCTGCCCGGACCCGCTGCCCGGACCGCTGCCCGGGGCGCAGACCAGACCTGCTGCCCGGACCGGAGCCCGGATCCCGCTGCCCGGAGCCGCTGCCCGGACCGGAGCCCCGGGCGCAGACGGAGCCGCGTGGCGGGCGGACATGGGCGGCCGCACCCGGGCGGGCTGGGCGGCCGCGGCGCTGGGCGGCCTCGGGCTGCTGTGCGCGCTGCTGGGCGCCGTGATGATCGTGGCGGGGCCGCCCTTCATGCGGCAGCAGGTCCTCAAGGTGGGTGCCCGGGGCGGCCGGGGGCGAGGGTGGGTGCCCGGGGCGGCCGGGGGGCAGGGGTGGGTGCCCGGGGGGCCAGGGGGCGGGGGTGGGTGCCCGGGGGGCCAAGGGGCGGGGGTGGGTGCCCGGGGGGCCGGGGGGCGGGGGTGGGTGCCCGGGGCGGCCAGGGGGCGGGGGTGGGTGCCCGGGGGGCCAGGGGGCGGGGGTGGGTGCTGGGACGGGACAGGCTGGGGGGGTGGGATCCCCGCCGCTGCGCCCTCCCCTCCCTGCGGCGCCCTCGGCTGGCTGAGGCCGGGCGCGCAGGGAGCACCCATGGGTGCACCCTGGGGCTTGGCGGGAGGCTCGCCGGAAAGGCCCCGGGGCCCACCACGCGGGAGCCGACCTCGCGCTCCGGTGCCCCCGCCCGGCGGTGCTGGCGGGCGCGCTGTGGGGCTGCCCCGGAGGGAGTGGGGAGAGGGGAGCGCCCACAGCCCGCGGGGTGTCTGTCCACCCGGCCACCTCTGCCTGGTCCCCGGAGCCGGCGGTCAGGAGGTCATGGGCTCCTGGGTGCCAGGCCTGGTGGGTGCCAGGTGCCTCTCCGGGCAGGGGCCCCTCTGGGAGGCCGGCCGCTCCCCCTGCCTGCCCTGCCCCCGGGCAGGATAAGCCGCTTTTCTCCCTGGACCCTCGCCGGGCGGGCGGGCGGGCACAGGCCCAGCTGGGCGGGCAGGCAGGTCCCCGGCGCCCACAGCGGCTCCCCGTCACACAGTCCGCCCCCAGGGCCGGCCAGCGGCCTCCGACGATCAGCGCCTGCCCTGAGCCAGGCCGCCGGTGTGAATGAGTCTGGAGTTGCCCCAGGGCCACGGGGGCCGCCGGCTGCACTTGAGCTCCCAGCGGCCGGAGCGGTGGGGCCACGGCGGGCACCGGGCCACCTCTGCCCACGTCCGCCGGCGGCGCTGCGGGGGCGGGACTGTCTGTCCGGCCGCCGGCCGCGCTCCCTCCCCGCTCGCTGTAGGGTGACGCCGTCGGAACGGACTGTCCGGGACCCCCCCCCCCCATGTCCCAGGCCCATGCCCATCACAGGGGCCTGGAGAAGGAAGGAATGAATGAATGAATGAGTGAGTGAGTGAGCGAGTGAGCGAGCGAAGGAAGAAGCCCTCCTCTGCTTAGACCTGGCCCACCCTCCCTGGGACCCGCAGGCAGGGACGGAACCAGGCGGTCCTCGGTCTCCGGTCTCCGGACTCCGGTCCGCGGTCCCCGGTCTCCGGTCTCCGGACTCTGGTCCCCGGTCCCTGGCCTCCGGTCCCCGGTCTCTGGTCTGCGGTCCCCGGCCTCCGGTCCCCGGTCCCCGGTCCCCGGTCTCCGGTTTGCGGTCCCCGGCCTCCGGTCCCCGGTCTCTGGTCTGCGGTCCCCGGCCTCCGGTCCCCGGCCTCCGGTCCCCGGTCCCCGGTCTTCGGTCCGTGGTCCCCGGTCCCCGGCCTCTGGTCTCCCATCCCCGGTCTCGGTCTTCGGTCTGAGGTCCCCGGTCTCTGGTCTCCCATCCCCGGTCTCGGTCTTCGGTCTGAGGTCCCCGGTCTCCGGCCTCCGGCCCCCGGCCCCAGGTCTCTGGTCCCCGGTCTCCGGTCCCCGGCCTCCGGTCCAGGGGAGGCGGTTTTGGAGCTGAGTCTCTCAGCCGCGTTGCAGTCTGTGTTTGGTTTTCAGGTCTTGTCCGAAGTCCGGGGGCCTGAGGGCGCGGGATCCCTGTGGCGGCGCTGAGCCCGGGCTGCTCCCGGGCTCTGCGTGTGTTTTGCGTGTCGGAGCGTGCTGTTGGCTTTGCAGTTTTGGGGTGTTTTGTGTTTTGCTTTGTCCTCGGGGATGGGGGGGGCGTGGGGACCCTCAGACTACAGACCTGCAGCCTCCCGGCGGCGCCGGCAGCAGGGGTCAGTGAGCTCGGTCTCGGCCGGTGCTGAGGGCGCGGAGGGCTGGCCCGGTGGCGTGTCTGTGTGTGTGTTCTCTGTGTATGTGTGTGTGTGTGTGGATGTGTGTGTGTGTTCTGTGTGTATTCTGTGTGTATGGGTGTCTGTGTGTGTGTGTGTTCTGTGTGTATGGGTGTCTCTATGTGTGTTCTCTGTGTGTGTGTGTCTGTGTGTGTGTTCTCTGTGTATATGTGTGTGTGTATGGATGTGTGTGTGTGTTCTATGTGTATGGGTGTTTCTATGTGTGTTCTCTGTGTGTGTGTGTGTCTGTGTGTGTGTTCTCTGTGTATATGTGTGTGTGTATGGATGTGTGTGTGTTCTGTGTGTATTCTGTGTGTCTGTGTGTGTGTGTGTGTTCTGTGTGTATGGGTGTCTCTATGTGTGTTCTCTCTGTGTGTGTCTGTGTGTGTTCTCTCTGTGTATATATATATGTGTGTGTGTGTATGGGTGTGTGTGTGTTCTGTGTATATGGGTGTCTCTGTGTGTGTGTGTTTTCTGTGTGTATGGGTGTCTCTATGTGTGTTCTCTGTGTGTCTCTGTGTGTGTTCTCTCTGTGTATATATATTTGTGTGTGTATGGGTGTGTGTGTGTGTGTTCTGTGTGTATGGGTGTCTGTGTGTGTTCTGTGTGTATGGGTGTCTGTGTGTGTGTTCTCTGTGTGTGTGTATGGGTGTCTGTGTGTGTTCTCTGTGTGTGTCTGTGTGTGTGTTCTCTCTCTGTGTGTGTATGGATGTCTGTGTGTGTGTGTGCGCATGGGTGTCTGTGTGTGTGTATGGGTGTCTGTGTGCATGGGTGTCTGTGTGTTCTCTGTGTGTGTGTGTGTATGTATGTATGGGTGTCTGTGCTCTGTGTGTGTGTGTTCTCTGTGTGTGTGTATGGGTGCCTCTGTGTGTGTTCTCTCTGTGTGTGTGTATGGGTGTCTGTGTCTGTGTGTGTGCCCGGGCACCGCCTCCTTTCCCGGCCGCCCCGTGCCCCGCCGCCCCGGGCGGCATTCCGGCTGGAAGCGGAGGGAGCCGGGCGTCCTCGCGGCCGGATTGGCCAGGCGGGTGGCGTGAAGGCGCCCCCGGACGCCAGCCGGCCAGGCTGCCCGGCTTCCTCAGGAGGTGCCAGGCCCCGCGCTGGCGGCGCTCCCGGCCCGTCCGCCATGAATGGGCGCCTGTGCTTTGATTTCTGTTTTGATGTCTTCGGGCCCCTTCGCTTTGAAAACAACCGACGGGAACACAGGGACCATTTTCCTCCCGTTCCCTCAGAGGCCTCCCCGCCCCCCGGGCCGTGGCAGCATCCTACACGCTCATACGTGTTTTACAAACATGCCCATGTCAGTGAGGGGGGAGAGAGACAGGAACAGCGTGAGGAGAGAGATCTCGGACCGGCCGCCTCCCGCACGCCCCACCGGGATGGAGCCCGCGCCCGGCCTGTGCCCCGCCCGGGATCGAGCCCTGACCCCCGGGCCTCAGTGAACGCCCCGCCCGGAGCCCCCGGCCGGCCGCGCTGTCCTCTCCCGTCCCGGAGGGGCTCCGGGCCGTTTCCCCGCTGCTCACGGCGAGGACAGGCAGAGTGCGCAGGCGGCCGGCTCCCGGGCCCGGGGCCCGGCCTGCTCCGGGGGGCGGGGGGGCGGGCCTGGGGCGGCACGGCACCGGCAGACGGGGCCGGCGGGTGCCTGTGCGACACGGTGAGGGCACGGGCGGTGGCATGTGTGTGCGTGTGCACGCGTGCGTGTGTGTGTGTGTGTGAGTGTGTGTATGTGTGAGTGTGCGCGCGTGTGTGTATGTGTGCATGTGTGTGTGCGCGCGTGTGTGAGTGTGTGTATGTGTTTGAGTGTGTGTGTATGTGAGCGTGTGTGAGTGTGTGTATGTGAGTGTGTGTGTGTATGTGTGAGTGTGTGTATGTGTGAGTGTGTGTGTGTGAATGTGTGTGTGCATGTGAATGTGTTTGAGTGTGTGTGCGCGAGTGTGTGAGTGTGAGTGTGTGTGTGTGTGTGTATGTGAGTGTGAGTGTGTGTGTGTGAGTGTGTGTGTGTGTGTGTGTATGTGTGAGTGTGTGTGTGTGAATGTGTGTGTGCATGTGAATGTGTTTGAGTGTGTGTGCGCGAGTGTGTGAGTGTGTGTGTGTGTGTGTGTATGTGAGTGTGAGTGTGTGTGTGTGAGTGTGTGTGTGTGTGTGTGTGTGTGTGTAAATGCCGGCGCACTGCGGCTCCTGGGGCTCCGGCACAGCCGCTCTGTAACAGGCGGAGGCGGCGGTGATGAGGAAACAGGCAGGACAGAGGTCGGGGCGGCGGGCGGGCGGGGGTGACACAGCTGTGGTCCCGGGGGTCGGGCTGGAGCTCTCGGACGCCCCGTGCCGGGAGGGAGCTGGGGTCTCAGTCCCGTCGGTTCGATCCCCCCCTCCCCCCAGGTGCTCACACCCGGGCTGTGGCTCCATCCCCGTGGGGGCGTGCGGGAGGCCTCTGGTGCCCCCCTCTCCCCCTGCCTTCCTCTCTGACATCAGTGAAAACATACCGTTTCTGTAAAAGGAAATACATGAAGGAGCAGCTAACCCACGGCTTTCTCCTGAGAACGGCCAAATGGGTCAGACCCGAACCAGGAGGCCGGAGGGCCGAGCCCGGGTCCCAGACCGCCCCCCCCCCCCCGGGGCAGGGCCCGATGAGCGGAGCCCCCCGGCCCCCCCCCCCGGGGACAGGGCCCACTGAGCAGAGCCCCCCCCCGGGCAGGGCCGCTGAGCGGAGCCCCGGCTCTGGGCCACCCCTGCTTCGGTCCAGGGGGATTCTGGGACTTGTCTCTCATCGCCACGGCAGTTGGGCAATGGGAGCGTCAGGCAGTCAGCTGCTCAGTGACCGTGCTGGTATGTGCGTGCCGGGAGAGAATGTAGGAGGCAGAGCCGGGGACGGGAGCCGGGCGCCCACCGCCGGGGTCGGGCCTGCAGGCCGGCCCTCTGGCCCCTGTGCCCTGGGAGCGCACGGTTTGTCTGTTTAAAGGGGGAGACCGCCTCTGAGTGTTTAAAACGGATCTGTGTGGATGTCCGAGAGGAAGGGAGAGGGAGAGACAGAATCGCCTGTGGTGAGAGAGGACCGCGGCTCCTGCCGCCCGCACGCCCGGGCTGTGCCTGGCCGGGGGTCAGCCGTGACCTCTCGGCTCCTGGGCCCCGCCGGCCGGCTTCCCTCGGCTCCGGACGGTCCTCCGCCCGCCGGGCCTGGTCCCCTCGGAGGCTCCGGCTGGCTTTCCCCGCTGCCCGGGAGGCTCACCCCGCACCCATGTCTGCGTGGCTCATCCCCGTTTCCCTGAGAGCCGACCCGGCTCCCTCCTGGGCGCTCTTTCTCGCCCGAGAGCAGGGCCTGCTGGGGCTGGGGCTGGGGCCGGGGCTGGTGCAGGGGCAGGGGCTGGAGCTGGGGCAGGGGCTGGGGAAGAGGGCAGGGGCTGGGGCAGGAGCTGGGGCTGGGGCAGGGGCTGGGGAAGAGGGCAGGGGCTGGGGCAGGAGCTGGGGCTGGGGCAGGGGCTGGGGCTGGGGCAGGCGCCGGGGCCGGGGCAGGGGCTGGGGCAGGGGCTGGGGAAGAGGGCAGGGGCCGGGGCAGGGGCCTGGGCCGGGGCAGGGGCAGGGGCTGGGGCTGGGGCAGGGGCTGGGGAAGAGGGCAGGGGCCCGGGCCGGGGCTGGGCTGTCAGGGTCGCTGTGGTGTCCCCAGGCGGGTTCACGGATGGCGGTGTGAGCAGAGGTCAGCGCTGAGGCCCCTGCTCCTCCCCCGCCGCCCGGCCGCCCGGCCGCTGTGCCCTTTGGCAGAGCCGCCCCTCAGTCAGAAGGCGCGGCCGCGATGTAATCAGAGGAGATAACAGTAACGAGCGGAGATAACAGTAATGAGCGCTCCGCCGTCACCCAGCTCGCCGAGCCGGGCGCCCTGTGGTACCCGGCCGGGGACGCAGACTGGGAGCTCACCTGCCTGGGCCACCCGGCCGAAGGGGCAGAGCCAGGCTGACTGTCCAGGGAGCCTGGGCGACCCCGTGGCCTCCTCTGCGTCCGGGCAGCTGGCCTGGCTGTTGGGGGCAGGGCCCGCCTCCCTCTCCTGTCCCTGGTGGCCAGGGCGGGGGCTCCCCTAACCCTAACCCGTCCTCCAGAGCCGCCGGGATGCCCCCCCCCCCTTCAGGGCCACGGCCGGACTCCAATGCCCAGCGAGCCAGGAGGCAGCCCTGCCCGTCCCGCGGGCCCTGCCCGTCAGCTGTGCCGGAGGGCATCGGGGTGGCGGATGGCCCGCTCCCGGGCCCGGACGGCTGGTGTTTCCTGCAGGCCCCGCACCTGGCCGCTTAGGGAAGCCGTGGACTGGGCCCGGGTACTGAGGTGAGGCTCGTGGCCGTGGACCGGGCCCGTGGAACTGGGTCGTGGGCCGTGGCCGTGGCCGTGGCCGTGGATAGGTGCCGTGGCCGGGTGCTCCCGTCCGGCTCCATTTGCTGTTTTCTGCCTCTCCCGCCCCCGTGAGGCACTTCCTTATCCCGGGCGAGCGAGCCACGCTGGGCTCCGGGCGCCGCTGGGAAGCAGCACACGTGCCTGAGCGTTCGTTTTCGGTTCCTGCTCTCTCCTGGCAGACTCGCTGCTCCCCGGCTTCACAGTGAGGCGTGCACACGTGTGTGCTGATGTCTGCACACGTGTGTGCTGATGTATGTGCACGTGGGTGCTGATGTCTGCACACATGACCCAATGGTGCACACAACTGGTAGCCCACAAACCTGTGTGAGCATGTGCCCATGTGTGTTTAGTGTGATCATATGCCAAAGTACACGCACACATGCTCACTGTGTCAACAGGTGCAGGCACGTGCCTCTGTATTGGTGCATACATGGAATGCATGTATGCATGTGTTGGTAATGTGCCCACGCCCCAACACAACCTATGTGAGCCCATGTGTTTGCATGTGGGCAACCATGTGACAATGTGTGTTGGTGTATGTGGGTGTGTGATTACATGTGTGGGTAAGTGCGCTCACACGTCACTATGGCCCCATGATCACACATGGACACACGCACACACAGTGTTTATACAAGTCTCTGTTGGTGTGTGAGCACACATGAACACACATGTACATGGGCTTAGAGGGCTCCCAGGACCGCACGGAGGGCCTCGGCGGGACCCCCCGCGGGGCGGCCTGGCCCCGGGGAGCGGCCGTGGGAGCTGAGAGACAGAGAAACGGGGGGGCCCGGCTGGCAAGGCCCTGGGGGGACTGGGGTTGGGGTGGGGGTGATTCGGTCTGGTTTGCAGCTGGGAGCCCTGAGCCCGGAGGCCCAGACCTGTGACCCAGGGACCGCTGACCCGGTCACCTCTACAGTTTCTGTTCCCTCCCCGGTACACACACACACACACACACACACACACACACACACACGCACGCCCCCCGTTCCTTCCTGTTCCCGCGGCGGGGAAGGAACAGGAGTGGCCTGACCCTTGCTCGCTTCTCCTATTCCGGGAGCTCCTTCCCCTGGGGCCCTCGGCGGCTCCGCGGACACTCGGAGGTGCCTCCAGCCCGTCTGCCCGTCTGTCTGTGACCCCTGACCTCGGGGTGTCAGAGGACGCAGACGCTCTATCCACTGAGCCACAGGAGCCCCTGTGAGCCCAGGCACTCCCGTGAGCTGTCCCCATCGCTGTCCACGCCTGACCGCCCCCGGCCTGACCGCCCCCTGGCTCGGCGCCGGCTCCAGCTCCGGCTCCGGGGCCGAGGCAGCCCGCCCGCTGTGCTCCCCACGGAGCCGGCAGGAGGTGGTTCTGTCGTGGAGAAGCCGGACCTGAGGATGCTCTCCCACTGCGTTTTGTGCCCTGGCCAGTGTGGCTCAGTGGATAGAGCCCCGGCCTGCAGACTGAAGGTTCTCAGGCTCAGTTCTGGTCAAGGGCACCTACCTGGGCTGCAGGCCCGACCCCCGTCCCCGGTCGGGGCCCCTGCAGGAGGCCACCCATTGAGGTGTCTCTCCCGCGGGTGCTCCTCTGTCTCCCCCCTCCCTTCCACTCTCTAAAAACCAACGGGGAAAGTACCCTCGGGTAAGGATTCAAAAAAAAAGAGAGAGAGAGAGAGAGAGAGCGCATGTGGCTGCGGAGAGAACGGTGGCCAGAATGTGGAGCGGGCCGTGCAGGGGAAGCCAGCCGTGGCCCGGTGGCCCACACCGGCCGCCGTCACACCCCTCCCCGCGGAGCCAGCCGCGTCTCCCACACGCCGCCCGCTCGATGTTGGAGAGTCCAGGCAGCGGGCCAGGCGCTCGGGACACAGAGACCAACACCACGGAGGTCCCTGCCCTCCCGGCCCCGGTGCCCCCGGGCAGACAGCAAACACGCTGCGGGTCACATGCTCCCTGTCCCTCCGGGCCCCGGGCCGGCCCCACCACTGAGCCCCCCGGCCGGCAGGCTCCGCAGGTCTCGGGTGGCCGCGGGGAGAACTGGGGTGCAGCTCAGCGCCATCCTTTCCTTCTCCTCTGGGGAGACCAGAGGGAGCCCTCGGGCCCGCCGCCCACACCGGTGGCGGGTTCCCGGCAGCTGGTTGGGAGGAGCTGTTCCGCGCCAAAGCCGCCGGCTTGTGCCAAAGTTCAGGCTTTGTCTGCCGCCCGGTGGGCGGCTCCGGTGTGCCGGAGGGCGCGGGGCGGGCCGTGCCCTTTGCCAGGACCTGCCGGGCGGTGCGGGGAGCCCTCCGGACGCGTAGCCGGCAGGCATGCTCTGCACGAGGCCGGCGCCCGCTCCACGGGCCCGGGCGGGCGTGGCCCCAGCCGCCCTCTGTGAGCTGGGGGTGCCCGGTGCGGACCTGAGCACAGCCATGTGGGTGAGAGGTGTGCGGGCGGTGCCACGAGGTGGCTCTGCATCCATGGCATTTATTTTTATTTTTAAAAACACCAGCCCTGGCTGGTGTGGCTCAGTGGACAGAGCGTCGGCCTGAAGACTGAAAGGTCCCGGGTTCGATTCCCGGTCAGGGCACATGCCCTGGCTGCAGGCCGCATCCCGTGTGGCGTCTACAAGAGGCAGCTGATCAGTGATTCTCTCTCATCACTGCTATTTCCATCTCCCTCCCCCTTCTTCTCTGAAATCAGTTAAAAAAGCATATATATTAATATATATATAAAACCACTTAAAAAAAAAAAAAAATATATATATATATATATATATATATATATATATATATATAATTTTATTGATGTCAGAGCACAAGGGAGAGGGAGAGAGAGAGAAACATGCATGATGAGAGAGGATCATGGACCGGCTGCCTCCTGCACGCTCCCCACTGGGGACGGAGCCGGCAACCCGGGCCTGTGCCCTGACCGGGAGTCGAACCCTGACCTCCTGGCTCACAGGTCGCGCTGAGCCCTGAGCTGGGCCATGGGGCGCCTTTTTCTGTTAGAAGGACGTCTGTCCCGGAGTCAGGGCCGCCGAGCCCACAGGCTCCTCTGAGACCCTGAACTGTCTGCGCGGAGGCCGCGTCCCCATGGGGCCCCACTCGGAGGCTGGTGGACGCGGTTTCCGGGGGCCCGTCTGACCCCGGCGGCATGAGCGCCCGGCCCGCACCCCAGCACGCCGGGCACCTCCAACCGGTGCTGGCTCCCGGAGCCGGACTGTCTGAAGCTGCTTCGTGTGTGTGTGCCGTGTGTGTGTGTGTGTGTGTGTGTGTATGAGTGTGTGTATGAGAGTGTGTGTATGTGTATGAGTGTGTGTGAGTGTGTGTGCCGTGTGTGTGTGCTCTGTGTATGTGTGTGTGTGCGTGTGTGTGTGTGTGCATGCCGTGTGTATGTATGAGTGTGTGTATGAGTGTGTGTGTATGTATGAATGTGTGTGCGTGCACGTGCGTGCCGTGTGTATGTATATGTGTGTGTGAGTGTATGTGAGTGTGTGTGCCATGTGTTTGTGTGCCGTGTGTGTATGTGTGTGTGCGTGTGTGTGCGTGCCATGTGTATGTATGAGTATGTGTGTGTGTGTGAGTGTGTGTGCCGTGTGTGTGTGTGCCGTGTGTGTGTTTGTGTGCCGTGTGTATGTGTGTGTGTGCGTGCGCGTGCGTGCCATGTGTATGTATGAGTATGTGTGTGTGTGAGTGTGTGTGTGTGAGTGTGTGTGTGCCGTGTGTGTGTGTGCCGTGTGTGTGTATGGGTGTGTGTGTGTGTGCCGTGTGTGTGTAATGTGTGTGTGTGTGCGTGCGCGTGTGTGCCGTGTGTATGTATGAGTGTGTGTGTATGGGTGTGTGTGTGTGTGCCGGGCGAGGGGCCGGCTCTGGGGCTCCTGGGCCGGGGTGCGCTGTCCGGTGGCTCACGCCCTCGGCCCCGCCACGTGTCCCTGGAGCGAGGCCACGGCCGCCGAGGCGGCTCATTGGGCAACAGAGCTTGTGACCCAGGGAGGCCGGAGCGTCTGAGGGCGGGCCCGGGGCCTCACTCGCTCCTTCCCGGGGGCCCGGGGCCAGTGGGAGCGAGGCCGCCGGCACCTGGGGAGGGACAGGGCCGAGCTCTGGGCTCTGCGGCCCGGCTGGTTCTGTGCGAGCTGCTCGGCTCCGCTGTTGTCATCGCTGCCACATGCCCGGCCCGTGATGCTCAGTGGTGAGCGTCCACCTAGGAGCCAGGAGGTCAGGGTTCCATTCCCGTGAGGGCACAGGCCTGCATGGCAGGCTGGATACCAGTAGGAGGCATGCAGGAGGCAGCTGATCCATGATGCTCTCAGCCTCAGTCCCAGCCCCAGCCTCAGTCCCAGCCCCAGCCTCAGCCTCAGCCTCAGCCCCAGCCTCAGCCTCCACCCCAGCCTCAGCCCCAGCCCCAGCCCCAGCCCCAGCCCCAGCCTCAGCCTCAGCCTCAGCCCCAGCCTCAGCCTCCACCCCAGCCTCAGCCCCAGCCCCAGCCCCAGCCCCAGCCCCAGCCTCAGCCTCCACCCCAGCCCTAGCCCCAGCCCCAGCCCCAGCCTCAGCCCCAGCCCCAGCCCCAGCCCCAGCCTCAGCCTCTACCCCAGCCCTAGCCCTAGCCCCAGCCCCAGCCCCAGCCCCAGCCCCAGCCCCAGCCCCAGCCCCAGCCTCAGCCGCTGCTGGTTCTGCTGCTTCTCTGGGCCGGGAGCGGAGACACAGCTGAGGCCTAGCTGCTCTCAGGGAGGAAAGGCCGGGGTCCAGACCCCAAACCACAGGACTAGGATTCGGGGGGGGGGTCCCTGGGCGAGGTCCGGCCGGCAGCGGACTGTCCGGAGAGGCCTGGGCTCTCCGCCCGCCCGGCACCTCCCGGACCTGCCCCTCGTCCCTGCTCGGCTCCGCCCGCCCGCCCGCCCGCCCGCCCGCCGCCCGGCTGCCCCGCAGCGGCTCCCTCGGGAGGGGAGGGTCTGCTGCTCGGGCCGGGGGTGTTGGCGGCCACGCGGCTATTTTAAGACGTGTTTGTAAAGTGCGCCTGTTGCTGGCGGACATGCAGATAAGCCGGCTTCCTTCCTGGCCTTTGCCCGCTGCGTCCCCGGCCAAGACCACCCGCCGCCACCCGCCCGCCTGCTCCTCGCCACGCCCCCGGGCCCGCCAGCTCCCGCCCCTGTCGGGGGGGAAGGGTTTGATAAGAGGGGGCGCCCCCTCCCCACAGGGAGGTCACCGTCCGGGAGGGGTGCCAGGGCAGCTGGTGAGCCAGCTGTGGCCCGAAGGTGTGAGGCGGGGCTCAGGGGTGGGGCCTCGACCTGGGAACCAGGAGGTCCCGGTTCGATTCCCGGTCGGGGCCCAGGCCCGGGGTGCGGGCTCCATCCCCAGTGGGGGGTGTGCAGGAGGCAGCCGGTCCATGATCCTCTCTCTTCACGGATGTTTCTCTCCCTCTCCCTCTTCCTTCCTCTCTGAAATCAATAAAAATATATATATTTTTAAAAATCAGTGTCTCATAAAAAGGGTAGGAGGTGCTGTGGGTAGATAGCATATGTTTGCGGTCCATGATTCTCTCTCAGCACTGACGTTTCTCTCTCCCTCCCTCCCTCTCCCTTCCGCTCTGAGATCAATAGATACATAAAAAGAAAAAGAAGCCCATGAAACGGGGGGGGGGGGATCTGGAAGGAGTGGCCGCTGAGCCCTTAGGTGGGGTGACCCCATCACTGCACCACAGCCACCCCCTCGCCCCCCCACCCCATGGGGTCTGGGTCCCAGGCTCCTCGTCCACATTCGGACTGAGCTGGAGACGGCCTGGTGCTCCCCACGGCCCCCCAGCTCCCCACCCCACTCCCAGCCTGTGGCCTTCACCTCACAGTGCAGGGGTAGGCCATCCGTCTCTGTGGTCCCGGCCCTGCCCCCACCCAGGCAGGACCTTCCTGGACAAAGGTCAGGGTCGGCTGCGGCTGCCGCTCACTTAGGCCCTCACTCAGAGTGAGGGGAAGCCAGGACAATCCAGTGAGGGGGGGCTGCGGGGGGAGGGAGCGCTGCTCAGGAAGGGGTCATGTGGTGAAGAGCTGAGAACAGCTCTGGCCGGTGTGCCTCAGTGGATAGAACATTGGCCTGTAGACAGAAGGGTCCTGGGTTCGATTCTGGTCAAGGGCCCATGCCCTGGTTGCAAGCTAGATCCCCAGGAGGGGATGTGCAGTTGGCAGCCGACCCGAGATTCTCTCTCGTCATGGATGTTTCTATTCCTCTCTCCCTCTCCCTTCCTCTCAAGTCAATAAAACACACGTGTGCACATGCGAGCGTGCACACACACACACACACACACACACACGCATAGCCAGACTCCCCATTCACTCTCATTGTGCAATTGTGCAGACCCCTCTCCGCCGGCCATGGAGGGGTGTGGGGGCTCCGTGGCTGTGGCTCCGTGGCGGTGGCTCCGTGGCGTGGCGGTGTGGGGTGGCTCCGTGGCGGTGGCAGGCATGGGTCCTGGCGCCTCCTCACGGGGTCTTCTCGCCCCCAGAACGTGCGCATCGACCCCAGCAGCCTGACCTTCAACGTGTGGAAGGACCTGCCGGTGCCCTTCTACCTCTCCATCTACCTGTTCGACGTGCTCAACCCCAAGGAGGTGCTGGTGGGCCGCCAGCCTCAGGTGCGGGAGCTCGGGCCCTACGTGTACAGGTGAGCGGTGGCGGGCAGGGCGGGCGTACAGGGCAGACAGGGCGGTGGGCAGGGCAGGCGGCGTGCCCAGCCCCGAGCTGGCTCCGGAGGCAGGCCCTGCCTCTGGGCCCCGCGGGCCGGCGGGGGGGCGCTGGCTGGTTCTGGTCACCAGGGGCGACGCTCAGCAGCTGTGCCCCAGGTTCGGGAGTCAGAAACTCCAGTCAGAGTCCGGGCCAGCATTCACTCGCTCCCTCATTCATTCATTCCCTCACTCATTCATCCACTCATCCACCCATTCACTCATCCAATCATCCACTCACTCACCCACTCATCCACTCATTCACTCATCCAATCATCCACTCATTCACTTGCTCCTTCATCCATTCACTCCCTCATTCATTCACTCACTCATTCAATCATTCAGTCATCCAATCATTCACCCACTCCCTCATCCAATCATTTACTCACTCATCCAATTCACTCACTCATTCATTCATTCACTCATCCACTCATTCACTCACTCATTCATTCATTCATTATTCACTCAGATGCTCCTCCACTAATTTATTCATTCTCTCATTGCTTCACTCGCTCATTCACTCCCTCCCTCATCCAATCATTCACTCATTTATTCATTCATTCACTCATTATTCACTCAGATACTCCTTCACTCATTTATTCATTCATTCACTCTTCCACTAATTTATTCGTTCATTGTTTCACTTGCTCATTCACTCACTCACTCATTCATTATCCACTCTGCAATCATTCATTCACTCATTCATCCACCATTTACTCATTGATTCGTTCGTTCATTGGGTCACTCATTCATTGATTTGCTCATTCAGTCATTGATCCATTAACTCATTCATTCACTCGTTTACTCATTCGCTTACCCATTTACTCATTGATCGTTCACTCACTGATTCACTCATCCACTCATCTACTCATTTATTGATTCGTTCACTCATTCTTCCGACAAACGTCTGTTGGGCACCGAGTGGATTTCTGTGGCTGTTCTAGGCACAGGGAACCCCAAAATGGACAGAAAGCGCTGAGGAGGGAGGGGGTGCCCGGGTCAGTGTGGGGGGAGGGGGTCCCCGGTCAGTGTGGGGGAGGGGGTCCCCGGGTCAGTGTGGGGGAGGGGGTGCCCGGTCAGTGTGGGGGGAGGGGGTGTCCGGTCAGTGTGGGGGGAGGGGGTGCCCGGTCAGTGCCGGGGGCGGGGCTTTAGGCCTGAGATGATGGGGGTCTCGGACAAGGTGACCGGGGGCAGGGCCTGGCGGAGGCGGACTGGCCGGGGCGGCCTGCGGGCTTTGGGGCGCTCTCCCGGGCGGTGGGCCTCGCGTGTCCTGCGGCGGCGGCCGCGGGAGGACGGACCTGGGGGCGGCAGGCTGGGCTCGGGCGGCGGGGAGCTGTGCGGACACCAGGGGATGCCCGGGGGAGCCTGCAGGAAGCCGGGCGCTGACCCCCCCCCCCCGCAGGGAGTTCCGGCACAAGAGCAACATCACCTTCAACGACAACGACACCGTGTCCTTCCGGGAGTACCGCCACTACCAGTTCCAGCCGCACATGTCCCGCGGCTCTGAGAGCGACTACGTCAGCATGCCCAACATCCTGATGCTGGTGCGCCGCCCGCCCCGGGCCCCGACCCGCCCCGGGCCCCACCTGGCCCCACCTGGCCCCACCTGGCCCCACCTGGCCCCACCTGGCCCCACCTGGCCCCACCTGGCCCCACCTGGCCCCAGGCCCCGCCCCGCCCCACCCCCAGGCCCAGGGCCCGCCCAGCCCCTGCTAAACCCCGCCCGCCCCTCCAGGGCCCCGCCCCCAGGGCCCGCCCAGCCCCTGCTAAACCCCGCCCGCCACGCCCCGGCACCGCCACGCCCCCATATGCCCCGCCCAGGCCCCGCCCGCCTGAGCCGCTGCCCTTGCCCGCAGAGCGCGGCCATGATGGCGGAGAAGAAGTCGATGGCGCTGAAGATGCTGATGACCGTGGGCTTCTCCAGCCTGGGCCAGCAGGCCTTCATGAACCGCACGGTGGGCGAGATCATTTGGGGCTACAGCGACCCCCTCATCAGCCTCATCAACCGCTTCCTGCCGGGCATGCTGCCGCTCAAGGACAAGTTCGGGCTGTTCGCGGAGGTGCGCGCCCCAGGGAGGCCCGCCCCCGTCCACACCGCCGGCGTCAGTGACAACTGTGACTGTTGTCAGGGTGCGGCGGCCCGGGGCCGCGGGGTCCCCGGCGGACACCTGGCTCCTCAGGGCCCTGAAAGCCCACAGGCGGGTTCAGGCACCGCTTGGCCCAGGCTCACTGATGGGATTGGGTGGATGGATGGGAGCAGGCAGGTCATACATTGCGACGACAGCTCTGATCCGAGCTGCCTGGTGTTTTCTTTGTTTCTGTTTTTTCCCCCCTTTTCTCCTTTTTCTTTCTTTTTTTTTTTTTCAAATATGATTTTATGGGTTTCAGAGAGCGGTGGCAACATCGATCCTGCACGCCCCCTACTGGGGATCGAGCCTGCCATCCAGGCACGGCCCTGGCCCGGGGTCAGACTGGCGCCCTCTCGGTGCCGGGTCCGAGCTCCCCTCGATCCCCGGGCGCTGCGGCAGCCCCGGGCCTCCCGCTCCGAGGCCTGAAGCTGCTGCCCTCTGCTGTGCCCGCAGTTTAACAACTCCGACACCGGGGTCTTCACCGTGTTCACCGGCGTCAAAGACTTCAGCCGCGTCCACCTCGTGGACAAGTGGAACGGGATCAGCAAGGTGAGAGCCGGGCGCAGTGGGCCCCGCCCCGCCCCACAGCCCGGCCCCGCCCCCAAGCCCGCCCCGCCCCCCCCGCCCGCCCTGCCCCCCCCCCGCGACCAGGCCCAGCCCCCACCGCCCGGCCCCGCCCTCACAGCCCCGCCCACACCGCCCGGTCCCACCCACACCTCCTGGCCCCCGCCCGCACAGCCCGCTCCGCCCCCACAGCCCGACCCGCCCTCACAGCACGACCCGCACCCACAACCAGGCCCCGCCCCCACCTCCCGGCCCCGCCTCCACAGCCCGCCCCGTCCCCACCGCCAGGCCCCGCCCCCACCGCCCGCCCCGCCCTCACAGCACGCCCCGCCCCCACAACCAGGCCCCGCCCCCACTCTCGGCCCCCGCCCCCAAGCCGGCTCCGCCCCACAGCCCGCCCCGCCCACACAGCCCGGCCCCGCCCCACAGCCCCGCCCCGCCCTCACGGCCGGCCCCGCCCCCACAGCCCGCCCCGCCCACACAGCCCGGCCCTGCCCCACAGCCCCGCCCCACCCCGCCCTCACGGCCGGCCCCGCCCCTACAGCCCGTCCCGCCCCCACAGCCAGGCCCCGCCCCACAGCCCCACCCCGCCCACACCACGTGGTCCCGCCCCAGCCACGCCCACACCAGCCAGCCATGCCCACACTGCACAGCCCACACCTCCCGGCCCCGCCCACACCGCCCAGCAGTGTCCTCTCCTGCCACCCAGACAGCTAGAAGTGCGTCCGGCCCCTCCTCACTCACACCCAGCCCGGGCGCCTGAGCCCTGGAAGCCGGGTCATGAGCCCCAGCCGGCCCGGCCTTCCCGCCGCCCCGGCCTTCCCGCCGCCCCGGCCTTCCCGCTGCCCCGGCCTTCCCGCCGCCCCGTGCCGCTCACCTTCCGCTCTGGGCTCCCCCAGGTCAACTACTGGCACTCGGACCAGTGTAACATGATCAACGGCACGTCCGGGCAGATGTGGGCGCCGTTCATGACTCCCGAGACCGACGTGGAGTTCTTCAGCCCCGAGGCCTGCCGGTGAGCGCCCGCGGGCCTGGCGGAGCGGGGCCTCCTGGCCGAGCCCCGCAGCCTCTGCGTGGCCCGGAGAGTGTGGGCTCCCCGGTTCGCCAGCCTCGCGTCCCACACGGCTCGTTGGTTGCACCTGGAGGAGCCAGGCCCCGGCTGCAGCAGCTGGTGCAGGACAGGGAGGGGGAGCTGCAGGGACAGGGAGGGGGAGCCGGTGCAGGGACAGGGAGGGGGAGCCGGTGCAGGGACAGGGAGGGGGAGCTGCAGGGACAGGGAGGGGGAGCCGGTGCAGGGACAGGGAGGGGGAGCTGCAGGGACAGGGAGGGGGAGCCGGTGCAGGGACAGGGAGGGGGAGCCGGTGCAGGGACAGGGAGGGGGAGCTGGTGCAGGGACAGGGAGGGGGAGCTGCAGGGACAGGGAGGGGGAGCTGCAGGGACAGGGAGGGGGAGCTGGTGCAGGGACAGGGAGGGGGAGCTGCAGGGACAGGGAGGGGGAGCTGCAGGGACAGGGAGGGGGAGCTGCAGGGACAGGGAGGGGGAGCTGCAGGGACAGGGAGGGGGAGCCGGTGCAGGGACAGGGAGGGGGAGCTGCAGGGACAGGGAGGGGGAGCCGGTGCAGGGACAGGGAGGGGGAGCCGGTGCAGGGACAGGGAGGGGGAGCTGGTGCAGGGACAGGGAGGGGGAGCTGCAGGGACAGGGAGGGGGAGCTGCAGGGACAGGGAGGGGGAGCCGGTGCAGGGACAGGGAGGGGGAGCTGCAGGGACAGGGAGGGGGAGCCGGTGCAGGGACAGGGAGGGGGAGCTGCAGGGACAGGGAGGGGGAGCCGGTGCAGGGACAGGGAGGGGGAGCTGCAGGGACAGGGAGGGGGAGCCGGTGCAGGGACAGGGAGGGGGCGAGGACTGGGGACAGGGCAGGGACCGGGGGGACCGGTCTCTGGCCCTCAGAGTGGTGTCCTGGCTGGGACCCAGGCCAGTGTGCCCCCGGGGGTCAGAGCGGGAGGGGATGGTGCTGTGTGTATCCACTTTTTACATTTTATTTTATTTTATTTTTAAAATATTTTTAATTGATGTCAGAGAGGAGGGAGTGGGAGAGAGAAGCAGCGACGGTGAGAGTCAGGGACCGGCCGCTGCTGCTGCGGCAGTGCCGCGTCCCGGCTCACCCGCCCGTCTGCCCAGGTCCATGAAGCTCATCTACCAGGAGGCCGGGGAGTACGAGGGCATCCCCACCTTCCGCTTCAAGGCCCCCGACACCTTGTTTGCCAACGGGTCCGTCTACCCGCCCAACGAGGGCTTCTGCCCGTGCCTGAAGAACGGCATCCAGAACGTCAGCACCTGCAAGTTCAGTGCGTGTCCCCGCCCTGACCCCTGACCCCTGACCCCAGGCCGGGGGGCGGTCACCCTGACCCCTGGCCCCTGGCCCCAGGCCGGGGGGGGGGCGGTCACTGGGCCCTGTGACCTCAGGCTCTCGCTGAGCCGGTCGGCCGCAGAAAGGCCATCTGAAAGAAGGAAGCCCTTAGTAATAATTCCCACGAGCTCCGAGACCTGGGACTCGAACCCTGACCGTAGACAGCTCTGTGGCTCCGAGTCCTGGGCCAGGTCTCCGAGCCGCCCTGCGGCCGCGGCCTTGACCTTCATGGAGTCCAGGGCCCAGGGCGCGGGGTCATCCGGGCGGCGTGCCCACTGCAGGGGGCTCAGGGGCTCCACACCGCGCCCTGGGGCGCCCTGCCCTCGCAGGGCAGGTGTGGGAGCAGGTGTGGGAGCAGGTGCGGGGGAAGGGGCCGGGTTGTTCCGGAACACCTCGCCGCGGCCCTGCCTCGCCCTTCGCTCCGTGCGGGTGGGTCAGGGGCGCTCTCCGCTTTCCCTCTCGGCCGGGCCTCTGCCCGTCTCCCCGGAGGCCCGTCCCTGTGGCCACGGGGGCGGCACCTCTTCCTGCTGCAGAGTGCTCCCCGGCCGCTCCTCCGCTCCTCGCCTGTCCCGCTCTCGGCGCTGGTCCCGGGTTCGAAGGCATGATCTCGGGCGGCGGGGACTGTGCGTGTCTGGGTGCGTGCACTCTGCCTCCTGTGGGTTCATCTGGGGATAAGACGGCCGCAGCCTCCCTTCCCTGCGCTCCCCCTCCCAGCCCGATCGCAGTCCTGGCGATTAGATACGTCGCCATAAAGCTGTAAATTAATTAGCACTTGCACCTGGGCGGGTTCTCGAGGCTGTTTGTGCTGGCCAAGTGCCAGGCGGCTGACTGTCCGCAGCCGGGGCAGGAGCCGGGCAGGTGCAGGGGCAGGTGCTGGGGCAGGTGCGGGGGTGGGAGCCGGAGCCGGGCAGGTGCAGGTACAGGTGCTGGGGCAGGAGCAGGGGCAGGTGCGGGGGCGGGAGCCGGGGCAGAGCAGGGGCAGGTGTGGGGGCGGGTGCGGGGGCGGGAGCTGGGCAGGTGCAGGGGCAGGTGCTGGGGCAGGTGCGGGGGCGGGAGCTGGGCAGGTGCAGGGGCAGGTGCGGGGGCGGGAGCCGGGGCAGGTGCTGGGGCAGGAGCCAGGGCAGGTGTGGGAGCAGGTGCGGGGGCAGGTGTGGGGGCAGGTGATGGCAACCTGGCGCCACCCACTGCGCTCCCCGGGCCCTGGAGGCGTGGCCGCCTCCCTCCGCAGAGCCCGGGTGGGGCCCCTGTGGAAGTGGGGCCCCGCGTTTGCTGGCGGCCCCCCCCCCAGGTGCAGACGGGAAGGTGGGGACCTCACAGGAGGACCAGGGGCCCAGGGGGAGGAGGGTGTGTCTGTGCTCTGTCTGTCTGTCTGTCTGTCTGACCACCTCCAGGAGGAAGTGTCTGCTGGTGCCCGGGGCTCGAGCTTCCCGACGCGCATCTGTCTTTTCTGACTCTCACCGGGAGCGGTTCCTGGCTTTGGAGAGAGGGCGGGAGGGAGAGGCAGAGAGCCGGCGCTGTGAGAGGCGGGCCGGGGCTGCCTCCCGCCTGCTCCGCCGGCCGGGCAGGGACCTGCCCCCAGCACCCGCTGAGCTGGCCGCGCTCGGACCAGTGAGCGCCCGGCCGGGCCTCCGCGGCAGGACCGCGGGGTGCGGGCAGCCTCGGCCCTCCCTCCGGGCGGCCCTCCCGGACCAGACCCGCTGCCGGCCGGCGCGCAGGTGTGTCCCTCCCCCCGCGGCGGGGACACTGGCTGCGGCGCACGGAGCGGACCCGCTGCCTGGCTGGGCGATGCTCCCCCTCACCCCCGAGGCAGGCCCGGCTTCCTTCCCCGCGCAGCCGCATCCCTCTGCATCCCTCTGCTCCTCCACGCCGCCTGCCCCAGCCTCCCCCTCCCGCTCGCCCCGCACCCCTGCCTCCTGGGATGCCACGCCGCCCTCCGCCTGGTGCCTCCTCCCTCAGAAGGTCCCCGCGTCCCCCTTCCCCTGGCACAGAGCGCGCCCCCTGCTGGCTTCCAGCCCGAATGGCGGGACCCCTCTGTCTAGTCATTGTCGTTCGCTTCCTGTCATCCTCATGGCACCCGCTGCGGCTGCGTGTCCGCGTCCTGCACCCCGGTCCGGCCTCGGGACGTGTCAGCGCCCTCTGCCCCCTGCCCCATCTGCCCCCTCTGCCCTCTGCCCCCTCTGCCTCTGCCCGTCCTCTGCCTCTCCCTGTCCGATGCCCTCTCTGCCTCTGCCTGTCTGACGCCCCCCCCTCTCCTTCCAGACGCGCCCCTGTTCATCTCGCACCCGCACTTCTACAATGCGGACCCCTCCCTGGCCGAGGCCGTGCAGGGCCTGCACCCCAGCAAGAAGGAGCACTCCCTGTTCCTGGACGTGCACCCGGTGGGCCTGCGGCAGCCGGGGCTTCTGGGGGGTTTCTGCTGGCTCCCGGCTGCCCCTCCCCGCCCCAGGCTGGGGGAGGGGCGGGGAGGAGATGCCGGCTCTGCTTGGGCAGCTCCTGGGACGTCACGCCGCCAAGGGCCCTCCTTTGCTCGGACTCCATAGTTCAGGACGTGCCGTCTGGGCGGCGGGCGGGGTGTCTGCCGAAGGGTCATAAGACAGTAAATTAATTAGGATTATCAGCTGCCAATTACGAGGCCTCAGCCCCTAGGTGCCAGCCTGGCCCTGGTGCCCGGCAGATAAGTGCCCTCTGGGGAATTCCAGCGAGAGCAGGGTCCCTGTCCTCACTTCTGCGGGTGGGTCTCCCTCCCGCCCCCACCCTGAGCCCCAGGCAGTTCCGTCGGGGGGGGGGGGGGGGGGGCTCCCAGCTGCGCGGCAGCGCCAGGGCCGGCCTCTCCAGGGCAGCGTGGAGGCGGAGCGCGGCCGGAGAGGCCTCTGGCTGTCCCCGTTGCCTGGCGCCCGGGGAGCAGGGGGGGGACTGCCAGCTCGGCATCGGCCGGCCAGGCCCTCACCGCGTGCTCCTGCAGGTCACGGGGATCCCCATGAACTGCTCGGTGAAGCTGCAGGTCAGCCTGTACATGAAGGCCGTCCAGGGCATCGGGTGAGTGGCCGTCAGAGGCACGGGCCTGCGGGGGGGGGGGGGGGGGCCTGGCTGTGGCCGTCGCTCCCCAGAGGGATCCTAGCTCTGCCCCAGGCCCCGCCGCCCCGCAGCCGCCCCCTCCGCGTCCGCCCCAGGCAGGAGTGTCCGCTGAGCCCTGCCTGGCGCCCAGCGAGGGGCAGAAACAAGACCGGGGCAAAACCGAGGGTTCACAAGGCAACCGTCACACAGCGCCCTCACGTGGCCCCTCACTCGGAGGAGGCTTTTTTAAAGCACCGAGTTTGTTTTTATTTCTTAAAACATATTTTGATTGATTTCAGAGAGGGAGAGGAGGGAGGAGAAGCACCCGTGATGAGAGAGAGTCGTGGATCGGCTGCCTCCTGCACGCCTGACCCAGCCTGCACCCGCCGACGGGGAACCGAACCCTGACCTCCTGGTTCCTGGGTCGATGCTCCACCACTTAGACAGGCCGGCCGGGCTGTTTTTCTTACTATTTTTTTTTTTAATAACAGCTTTATCAAGATTTGATTCTCACACCATCAAACCCCACCCTGTGATTCAGGTGCAGTGCCATTCAGTGCCTGTAGCATGTTCACCCCGACTGGCACCCGGCTGTTTCTGGTCGGGGCCCTTGTGACTCAGGGGCTGTGGCCGTGGGCGGGCACGGTGGCCGTGGGGGACCGATGGCCGTGGGGGACAGGCTCCGTGGGCCCGGCTCCCGGGCCGACACCTGGGAGAGAACTGCTGAGTCGGGGCCTCTGCTCCAGCGTTTGGGGAACTGCAGGCCGTTCCCACGGCGGCTGCTCTCCCACCAGCGGGGGGAGGTGCCGGCTCCCGGCCTTGCCTGCTCTGCCGCTGGTATGTTCGAGGAGGTAAGAATCCGGATGGTGTGACCGGGCCCAATCCCCATCCAGGGTGTATTTTTGTGGATTTCGGAGAGGAAGGAAGGGAGAGAGATAGAGAAAATCAGTGAGGAGAGCACATCATTGGTCGGTGGCCTCCTGCAGGCCCCACACTGGGGATCCTGCATCCCGGCCTGTGTCCTGATGGGGACTGAACCGTGACCTCCTGGTTCCTGGGCCAGCGCTCACCCCTGAGCCACCTGGCCAGGGATCGAACCCGCAGCCTTGTGAGAGCCCGGCCTGGGATATTTTTTCCATTGATTTTTAGAGAGCATGGAAGGGAGGGAGGGGGAAGAGGAGAGAGAGAAGCATCCATGTGAGAGACACATCCAGTGGCTGCCTTCCCCCCCACCCGGCCGGACCTGCAACCCGCCAGGTGTGTGCCCTTGAGCGGGGATGGAACCCGGGACCCCGAGGGCCGCACCGGCTTTCCGTTGGCCCAAGCCTCCTGGGCCCTGTGTCCCTGTGAACGGGAGTTGGGCCTGTGTCCCCGCCGCTGGCACAGCTTTCTCAGGGGCTTAGCGCCCCCTGGAGGGCGGAGGGGGACGGCGCGGGGACTCCGGGCTGCCTGCCGGGAGCCTGTCCCTGAGGTCTCTGCACCGAACTCCGATCCGCTCTGGAAACACGGTGCGTCCGTGTGTCCTCGGGGGCGGGCCGGGCTCCGTGTGCCGAGTCTGGTCCCGCTCGGCGCGCCCCCTGGTGGCGGAGTCAGAAAGTCTGAAAGGACGATGATGGCCGAGGCGGAGCACTTTCCCAGCGGGCTGCTTTCTCTTTTAAAACATTTTCATTGACTTCAGAGGGAGGAAGGGAGAGAGACAGACAGACAGACAGACATCAGCGGTGACAGAGAACCATGGGCCGGCTGCCCCCTGCCGCCCCCATGGGAACCGAGCCTGGGCCCTGACCGGGATCGAACCCTGGCCTCCTTCGTGGGCGTTGCTCACCACGGAGCCCGCCCGCGGGGCGCTGAGGCTCTGTCCGTTTGTTTGTTTTCTCCATTTCCATTTAAGTCACTACTGATGGGTATTATTGTGAGTCTTTAGTGGAGAAAGATCTCTTGTTGTCGGCGGCTCCCTGCGGGGAATAGGAGATGCCCCCCCCCCGCCCCGCCCCGCCGGGAGCTGGTGCCCAGAACCCCCTGCCCCCCCGTGTCCCACGCGTGTCCCACGCGTGTCCCCCGAGTCCGAGCCCCACGGAGAACCCCAGAGGCGTCTCACCGCCCTGTCCCCGCTCCCAGGCAGACCAGGAAGATCGCGCCCGTGGTGATGCCGCTGGTGTGGTTCGAGGAGGTGAGACCCGCTCCTTGTCCGGTGCCACCGAGGGGGCGGCGGGCACTGGGGCCGGAGGGCGCGGGGGCCAGGGAGCCCACGGGGGGCCTAGAGCGACCCAGGGAAACCTCACAGGCAACGGGCAGGAGCTGCCCCGGGCGGGGAGGCCCAGCCCGGGGCCGTGGGACCCAGCCCGGGACCCTGAGACCCAGCCCGGGGCCCTGAGACCCAGCCCGGGGCCCTGAGGCCCAGCCCGGGGCGGGGAGACCCAGCCCGGGGCCCTGAGACCCAGCCCGGGGCCCTGAGACCCAGCCCGGGGCCCTGAGGTCCAGCCCGGGGCCCTGAGGTCCAGCCCGGGGCCGTGAGGCCCAGCCCGGGGTGGGGAGACCCAGCCCGGGGCCCTGAGACCCAGCCCGGGGCCCTGAGACCCAGCCCGGGGCCCTGAGGTCCAGCCCGGGGCCGTGAGGCCCAGCCCGGGGCGGGGAGACCCAGCCCGGGGCCCTGAGACCCAGCCCGGGGCCGTGGGACCCAGTCCGGGGGCGGAGCCGCTCTCTGAAGGCGCTGAGGCCTCCTCTCCTCCCGTGGGGAGCTGGTTTCAGGACATCACTCGGGGGGTGGGGGGGACATCTTTCCTCCGGCTTCCCAGGGAAAGAGAGCAACGCCGAGCGGTTCCATTCATTGGTTGGTTCTTTATGTGGCTCCTGACCAGGGATCGAACCCGAAACCTCGGCGTATCGGGAGACACTCACAAACTGAGCTGCCCCGGCCAGTTCATTTAATCCTCATCCGAGAATGTTTTCCCATTGATTTTACTTTTATTTTTATTTTGAGAGAGTGGAAGGGAGGGAAGGGGAGAGAGAGAGAAACATGGATGCGAGAGAGACACGGGGCCTTCTGCACATGCCCCGACCAGGGCCGGGATCACACCTGCAACCCCGGTGCACACCCTTGACCAGGAATCGAACCCTCTACCCACGGAGCCACACGAGCGGGCCTGACCTCGCTCGTTTTAAACCAGGGCGATGGCATGCCCAGCTGGGGTGGCTCAGTGGTTGAGCATCAACCCATTGACCAGGAGGTCAGGGTTCGATTCCTGGCCAGGGCACAGGCCCAGGTTGTGGGCTCCATCCCCGGTGGGGGGTGTGCAGGAGGCAGCCGATCTGTGATCCTCTCTCCTCGTGGATGTTTCTCTCCCTCTCCCTTCCTCTCTGACATCAATAAAAGGATATTTAAAAAAAAATCTGAGTGAACTCAGGGCCAGAACAGGCAGCTTCAGAATGTCAAGGTCGCGGCCAGTCGGACTTGGGCCCGGCTCCACGCAGCCACTGGGGCCAGCAGGCTCCTCTGTCCTGTGGGCCCCCCTCCCTGAGACCCTCAGAATCCGCCCGAGTTCGGGGGTGGGGACAGTGATGGGGAGAACCCGGCGAGGTTTCACCAGCCAGGTGTGGAAGTGTATCACTGTGCCCTCGCCCCATTGGCCAGAATGAGGTCACATGACCCTGCCAACTGCAAGGGAGTCTGGGAAATGTAGTCTCCCTGTGGCCATGGAGGAAATGGAGGCCCCTGCAGGCTTGAGATGGGGAAGAGGTCTGGGGGGCAGGGATGGGGTGGGGGGGCAGGGATGGGGTCTGGGGGCAGGGATGAGGTCTGGGGGCAGGGATGGGGTCGGGGGCAGGGATGGGGTCTGGGATGGGGTCTCGGGGGCAGGGATAGGGTCTGGGGTCAGGGATGGGGTCGGGGGGCAGGGATGGGGTCGGGGGCAGGGATGGGGTCTGGGGGCAGGGACGGGGTCTGGGGGCAGGGACGGGGTCGGGGGGCAGGGACGGGGTCTGGGGGCAGGGACGGGGTCGGGGGGCAGGGACGGGGTCGGGGGGCAGGGACGGGGTCTGGGGGCAAGGACGGGGTCGGGGGGCAGGGGCGGGGTCCGGGGGCAGGGACGGGGTCGGGGGGCAGGGAAGGGGTCTGGGATGGGGTCTGGGGGCAGGGACGGGGTCTGGGGGCAGGGATGGGGTCGGGGGGCAGGGAAGGGGTCTGGGATGGGGTCTGGGGGCAGGGACGGGGTCGGGGGGCAGGGATGGGGTCGGGGGCAGGGATGGGGTCTGGGATGGGGTCTCGGGGGCAGGGATAGGGTCTGGGGTCAGGGATGGGGTCGGGGGGCAGGGATGGGGTCGGGGGCAGGGATGGGGTCTGGGGGCAGGGACGGGGTCTGGGGGCAGGGACGGGGTCTGGGGGCAGGGACGGGGTCGGGGGCAGGGGCGGGGTCGGGGGCAGGGACGGGGTCTGGGGGCAGGGACGGGGTCTGGGGGCAGGGACGGGGTCGGGGGCAGGGGCGGGGTCGGGGGCAGGGACGGGGTCGGGGGCAGGGATGGGGTCGGGGGCAGGGATGGGGTCTGGGGGCAGGGACGGGGTCCGGGGGCAGGGACGGGGTCGGGGGGCAGGGAAGGGGTCTGGGATGGGGTCTGGGGGCAGGGACGGGGTCGGGGGGCAGGGATGGGGTCGGGGGGCAGGGAAGGGGTCTGGGATGGGGTCTGGGGGCAGGGACGGGGTCGGGGGGCAGGGATGGGGTCGGGGGCAGGGATGGGGTCTGGGATGGGGTCTCGGGGGCAGGGATAGGGTCTGGGGTCAGGGATGGGGTCGGGGGGCAGGGATGGGGTCGGGGGCAGGGATGGGGTCTGGGGGCAGGGACGGGGTCTGGGGGCAGGGACGGGGTCGGGGGGCAGGGACGGGGTCTGGGGGCAGGGACGGGGTCGGGGGCAGGGGCGGGGTCGGGGGCAGGGACGGGGTCTGGGGGCAGGGACGGGGTCTGGGGGCAGGGACGGGGTCTGGGGGCAGGGACGGGGTCGGGGGCAGGGGCGGGGTCGGGGGCAGGGGCGGGGTCGGGGGGCAGGGATGGGGTCGGGGGGCAGGGATGGGGTCGGGGGCAGGGATGGGGTCGGGGGGCAGGGATGGGGTCGGGGGCAGGGATGGGGTCGGGGATGGGGTCGGGGGGCAGAGACGGGGTCGGGGGCAGGGGCGGGGTCGGGGGCAGGGGCGGGGTCGGGGGGGCAGGGACGGGGTCGGGGGGCAGGGATGGGGTCGGGGGGCAGGGATGGGGTCGGGGGCAGGGATGGGGTCTGGGGGCAGGGACGGGGTCTGGGGGCAGGGACGGGGTCTGGGGGCAGGGACGGGGTCGGGGGCAGGGGCGGGGTCGGGGGGCAGGGATGGGGTCGGGGGGCAGGGAAGGGGTCGGGGATGGGGTCGGGGGGCAGAGACGGGGTCGGGGGCAGGGGCGGGGTCGGGGGCAGGGGCGGGGTCGGGGGGGCAGGGGCTGGGTCCGGGGGCAGGGACGGGGTCGGGGGCAGGGACGGGGTCGGGGGCAGGGATGTGGCCCGGGGGCTCCTGGGGTGGCCCCAGCCCACGCCCGTCCTGCCCGCAGAGAGGGGCCATGGAGGGCGAGCCGCTGCAGGAGTTCTACCGGCAGCTGGTGCTGATGCCCAAGGTGCTGCACTACGGCCAGTTCGTGCTCCTGGCGCTCGGCGGCCTCCTGCTGCTGGTCCCCGTCGTCTACCAGATCCGCACCCAGGTGAGTGCCGGGGGCCCTGCTCACCGCCGGCTCTGAGGGCCCCGCCGCCCTGCCTCCGCCCCAGGCCCGGCCCTGCGCCCACCGCGGCGCTGCACCTCCCGTCCTGCCGCCCGCCCTCCTGCGGGCCGGCTCAGGGGCAGACACCGTCCCGGGAGACAGGGACCGGGCAGGAAGTCCGGTGAGAAAGGCGATGGCGGCCGGAGGGGCTAGAGCAGGGCCGCCCAGGAGGGACAGGACGGCCACGTGCGGGATTTTAGTTTATTTTTAGTTTTTAATGTTTTTATTGATTTCAGAGACGAAGGGAGAGAGGGGGAGAGAGAGAGACATCAAGGATGAGAATCATGGACTGGCTGCCTCCTGCACGCCCCCCACTGGGGATCGAACCCACAACCCGGGCCTGTGCCCTGACCGGGAATGGAAATGTGACCTCCTGGTTCACAGGCTGACACTCCGCACGGAGCCCCCCGGCGGGGCTGTCGGAGGCTCTTAGGGGGGGCAGGGCGGGGCCGCCACAGTGCGGCCGGGGGTCCTCGGCGGGAGGGGCAGACGCCGGGACCCTGGGCGAGGTGCCCGCAACCAAGGTACATTCCCTTGCCCGGAATCGAACCCGGGACCTTTCAGTCTATAGGCTGACGCTCTGTCCACTGAGCCACACCGGTTTCGGCAGGATTTGCTTTTTATTTTTATTTTTTAATTTTTATTTAATTTTTATCTTTCTTATTAAATTATTATCTGTGTACATATCTTACCATTGAGGATTTGCTTTTTTAAAAAAATGTTTTTATTGATTTTCAAGAGAGGGGAAGGGAGAGGGAGAGAGAAAAACATCGATCTGCACACCCCCTACTGGTGCGTAATCGGCAAGTCGGGCATGTGCCCTGACCCGGAATCGAACCGGCGCCTCCTGGTGCGTGGATGGACGCTCAGCCGCTGAGCCACGCCACCCGGACCCAGCGGAAGTCTTTCAGCAGAAAAATCCCTGTTTCTGATCGATTCCCGGCTGATCCTCCACCCGATTCCTAAATTCTCACGTGAACACGCGCTTTTCAGTGTGGCCCGCCGGCGCACCGAGCGCGTCTCCCGGACACGGGGCCTCCCCACACCTCGGCCGCCCCCTCCTCGGTGTGGGACTCTGGGGCCCCGCCCTCCCCGGCTCCGGAACCTTCCGGGAGCAGCCGGACCCGCGCCCGCGCCTCCCGCCCCGTAACCGCGCCGTCTCTTCCAGGAGCGGTGCCACTTGTTCTGGAGCCGCGATAAGGGCTCGAAGGACAAGGAGGCCATGCGGGCCTACTCCGAGTCCCTGATGACCACGGCCCCCAAGGGCACGGTGCTGCAGGAGGCCAGGCTGTAGGTGGGTACCGGCCCCGCCGCGGTGAGCAGAGCCGCACAGGCGGCTGTGCCCCCTTCGCCCGAGCTCCCCGAGGCCGAGGCACCGCAGCCCCCGTTGCTCTGCCCTGGGGCTCCCAGCCAAAGGCAGCACCCCGCCTCCCCCGCCCCCACACCCCCGGGCGCCCCGTGCTCTGTGGGCTGGCGTCTTACCTACCCGCTGCGAGTGCGAAGGAGTGGGACAGCGGCGGCCTCACCCTGGCCGGTGTGCTCAGTGGTTAGAGCGTCGGTCCATGCACCTTAGGGTCGCAGGTTCAATCCCCGGTCAAGGGCATGCACCTGGGTTGCAGGTTTGATGGCAGGAGGCAGCCAGTCGAAGTGTCTCTCTCACATCGATGTTTCTCACGTCCCCTCTCCCCTCCTTTCCACTCTCTCTCTTAAAAAAAAAAAGGCCCCGGTGGTACGGCTCAGTGGTGAGCATCGACCTATGAACCAGGAGGTCACGGTTTGATCCCGGGTCAGGCGTGCAGGAGGCAGCCGATCCAAGATTCTCTCTCGTCACTGATGTTTCTGTCTCTCTTTCTCTCTCTCTCTCTTCCTCTCTGAAATCAGTAGAAAAATATATATTTTTTAAATGTTTTAAAAAAATCATTGGGAGCCCTAAGCGGTGTGGCTCAGTGGATAGAGCATCGGCCTGAGGACTGAAGGGTCCCGGGTTCGATTCCGGTCAAGGGCATGGACCTTGGTTGCGGGCACATCCCCAGTGGGGGGCGTGCAGGAGGCAGCTGATCAATGTTTCTCTCTCATCGATGTTTCTAGCTCTCTCTCCCTCTCCCTTCCTCTCTGGAAAATCAATAAGATGTATTTTGTGATCGGTGGAGAATGTCCTCGCTGAGGGTGAAGGAAGGACCTCCGGTGCAGGGGCCTCTCCTGGCCAGTAGCTCCGCCCTCGGGCTCCGACCGGGCGGAGTCCGTGTGTCCGGGCCCGGGAGGGAGTGCCGGGCAGGGCGTCCGGGCAGCGCCGGCCCTGCTCCTGGGCCGCCTCCGGGCCTGTGCGGAGGGTTATTTGTGGATCCGGAGCGATGGGCATGTGGCTCGTTCCCGGGTGAGGCCGCACGTGCCCTGAGGGCCTCTCCCGCCCGCAGGGATGTCACCGTCCTGGGCCTCTGGGCACCGGGCGGGAGCTGCCGGGGCCGCGGGCCGGGAGGCACAGCCGCCGGGGGCCCGGCTGCCCCCACTCGCGGGAGGAGGGAATAAAGGAGAAAACCAAACGGGAAGTGGGAGCCGGTGTGTCTGTGTGGCAGGTGCTGCAGGCCCTGCGGGAGGCGAGGAGGAGGGGGAGGAGGAGGAGGAGGAGGAGGAGGGGAAAGGGGAAGAGGAGGAGGAGGAAGGGAAGAGGGAGGGGAAGGGGCTGAGAGCTGTGTCCCCCGCCAGGCCCTGGGAGCGCGCCCTGCCCGGGTGTGGGTGGCTGAGGAGAAGGCAGAAACACGGCCTCCGCCAGCCCGAAGGATGTGCTTTAATGTTTTTATTGATGTCCGAGAGGAAGGGAGAGGGAGAGAGAGAAACGTCCATAGAGAGAGAATCACGGGCCGGCTGCCTCCTGCACGCCCCACCCTGGGCATGGAGCCCGCAGCCCGGGCCTGCGCCTGACGGGGATGGACCCGGGGCCTCCTGGCTCACAGGTCGGCTCAGCCCCGCAGCCACCGGCACTAGTGTCCCTGAGGCCCCGGAGCTGGTGGTGAACAGGGTGCGGGCCTCGCCTTGTGCGGTGGCGCAGTGGGTGGCGCCGGCCGCCGGCCTGCCTCCCCCGCCCCGCCCCGCCCCCGGCGCCGGGCACTGGGCTGCTGGCGGTTGGGCCGCCCCCGGGCTCCGGGCTCCGCCCTCATCCCGGCATCGGGCAGTGCCCGCGGGCCTCAGTTTCCCCACCTCTGAAGGGCAGGGAAGACGGGTCTGGTGCGATGAGACGGGTGCTGCTGATGGGGAGGGAGGGTGTGGGGTGCGGCCTGTGACCCACTCCCCCTTTCTCCACAGGGTCCCCGAGACACGGAGAGCCAGCCCAGCCCCCGAGACACGGAGAGCCAGCCCAGCCCCGCGGCCCCGCCGGCCTGGCTGCCCAGCCCCCGCGCCCCCCTGCTCCAGGCGCCCCTCGGCGGGCAGCCGGCCGGCCCCGGCGCCTGTGCACACGCGTGACCGAGCCCTGCGCCCACCTAATGTACACCTAACGCCCGTGTGCACAGCGCGTCACACTCTCAGGGACGGGATGCCGCCGAGGGACGCCCAGAGCAGCTCACCAGCAGAACCTCCTGTTCTGGAACCTTCTCTCCAAGGCAGTCGTGGGCGTGTGGGCGGTCCGTCAGCCTCGGGGCCACGGCCCCCGAGCCCCGCCCACAGGCCCGCGTGGCGGCTCCCGGCAGACGGGCTCCTCGCACACTCTGGTGCCAAAGCCGGTGGAGGGGCCGCGGGCACAGCCTCCCACGGGCCTCAGAGCCCCCCTGCCCCTGGGGCGGGCGAGGGCGCCCCTCCCGGTGAGACGAGTGGAGCTGCGATCCTGAGCCGGCCCTGGGGGTGGGCCTGCCAGCCGCCCACAGGGCCCATCTTGGTGCCGGGCAGAGGTGGGGGCCGGGGGCCTGTCCACTCAGCTTCCTCCTCCCCCCGAGGCCTCTTTTCTACGGGAAGAAAAATGAGTTTTGTCGTCTTTTTAGAAGAACCCGCCGATGAAGTAATAAACCTTTTAAAACGTGAGCAGCGTCTGAGTGGCCGTGTGCTGGGTGGGGGCGCGCGGGGTCCGGGGCAGCTTTCTGGGCCTCTGGGCTTTTCCAGAAGAGCCTCAGGCTGGGCACATGCCTGCTCTCCGTTGTTTAATCTCCACACGGTGTGTTTCCCAGTTTAGGTGTGCGTTTGTTTATTTTAAAGCGTGTTGGCTGATTCAGAGAGGAAGCGAGAAATTTCACTGGTTTCCCAGCTCCTTGCGATTGCTCCTGGGAGAGTGGTCAGCGCGGCCCAGATCCCCCCGGAGGTCCCCTGAGGCTCGTGGTCTCGCCCCTCGCAGGGCGGGCTCCGGACGGCCGGGTTTCCACCCCATAAACCGGGCCTCGCAGGGCGCAGGGCCCGCCCTGAGGTCCCCTCTCGCCCTTCAGAATCAGGTCCTGCCTGCAGTGCCCGGCGCGGCCACGCGGGGGCGGGCTGTCCCCGCAGTTGCGCAGAGACCCGGCCTCTCAGAGGCGCTGCAGTGACCTCCTTCCACCCGGGGGCGCTCTAAGCCGGGAAGCGTTTTCCGGGTGATCCTCCGGTCTCCGAGGGGCCTCCACGCTCTCCGGGACCCTGTGGCCAGAACAGCTCCCGTAAAGCGGAGGCCGGGGCCGCGTGTGCGGCTTGGCTGTGGCTGAGCCTGGAGCGGGGCCCTGGGGTGCGGAGGGTGATCCTCTGAGCTCCCCGGAGGGTGCAGGGACCCCGGGGTGAGCCTGCCCTGGGGCCCGGACTGTGACAGGAGGTCTCAGTGCTGGGCCTCCAGCAAGCACTGAGGCGCCTACTGTGCGCAGGGCGCGCTGGGCGCTGAGGAGCGGGGCCTGAGCGGGCCCTGGAGGTGCATCATTCGTTCACTCACTCACTCACTCATCCGTCCACAGACGTGTCCGGGCGCGCACCCGGGCCAGACCCTGGGTGTGTAGGCCGAGATGTGTTTGGGGGGGCGGGTCCCCCGTTGCAGACGCGGAGACAGATTCGGGGCCGAGGGCTGTCCCGGGGGGCAGGTCCCCAGGAGGAGCAGCAGGAGCTGGGTTTGGATTGGGGTGAGCGCGCAGAATCGGGGTCCCCAGGAAGGAGGCCTGTTTGGCCTGGCAGCGCCCGGGGTCCCGCCCTGGGAACGCCGTGGGGACGGGGCCCTCCCTGCCCGCCTGCGGGGGGTGGTGGCCAGGAACGCCCGGAGGCGGAGGCCTGCAGAGCCTGGGGGACAGGGAGGGGTGCAGCGGGTGACGCGAGGAGAGGCGTGGGGGCTGCGTGTTTCTGGAAGGGTCCCCGGCCCGCAGGATGGGAAGGAACCCGGACAGAGCGGCTTAGGGACCGACCTGCCTGTGCAAAGGCCCTGGGGCAGCGGCCCGGCCGGGGTGCAGGGAGCGGGGAGGGCCGCGCGGGGGCGCCGGAGAGCCGGGCCGGCGGGTCCGCAGGGCCCTGTGATTGGGGTTTTAACCTCAATGGGGACCTGCTGGCGGGGTTCGGGGGCCGGGCGCTCCCGGCGGGTGTGGGCGCGCCAGGGTCCGGCCGAGAGGCGCTGGGGTGGGGAAGCCGCTCCTGCCCCCCCTCTGGCCCCGGGACCCCGGACCCCGATGGGCCCCCCCACCCCCCCTCCCGCGCAGGAGGAGGAGGCCGCGTCCCAGGTGAGGACACTGAGGCCGGCCACCGGCTTCCTCCCGGCTCCTCCGGGCGGCGCTGCCTCGCCCTGGCCTCCAGGCCCCGCTGCCCCCAGGGAGGCCGGCGCCCCAGCCCCGCCCAGGCCCGGCCCCTCCGGGGGTGCGAGCGAGTCTTTGTTCAATAAATGATGGGGAGCGGCGGGCTTTTGGGGGGACTTTGCAGAGCCGCCTGGGTGTGGCTGTCCCTCCCCCTTCCCTCCCCCTCTGCCCTTTTTCCCTTCCCTCCTCCTCCCCCCTCCCCTCCTCCTTCTCCCTCCTCCCCCCTTTTCCATCCCCCCTTTCCCTCCCCCTTCTCCCCCTCCTCCTTCCCCCTCCCCTCCTCCTCCCTCCCTCCCCCTTCCTCTCGCTCTAAAAACCAGCAGAGGCCCTGGCGGGTGTGGCTCAGTGGGTAGAGCGTCGGCCTGCAGACGGCAGAGTCCCGGGTTCCCTTCCTGGGAGCCGCTTTCCGGAATCGCTGAGATGTTTCCCACGGGGAACTGAAAAGGCAGAGCTCTGCAGAGAGAGAGAGAGAGAGAGAGAGAGAGAGAGAGAGAGAGAGAGAGGGAGAGAGAGGGAGAGAGAGGGAGAGAGGGAGAGAGGCACCGGGAACTGGTTGGGCTGGTTACGTGCCAGCTGCTGGGCTGGGGCCTCTGCCAGGAGCAGCCACCGGCCCAGCTCCCAGCTCCCCCGCCAGGCCTCCCCGTGGGGCCGGAGGGGCCGGGACGGCCCTCAGCGAGCGGAGGCGGGGCTCCTGGGACTGACGCCTGCACCCCAGCTGTGGGCGCCCCGGGCCCTGCCTCCCCGCCCGCACTGGGCCTGTGCGGCCGGAGGGACGTTTGAGGACTGAGCCGGTGTCCTGGACGCCCGTCCCCCGGTGTGTGCCGTCCGCTCGGGCGGACTCCCCCAGGCCCGCACCCCAGCCACTCCTGAGGCGGGGCCAGTCCGGTTACACAGGACCTGGGAGCCGGCGGTGTGGCTCAGTGGCTAGAGCGCCGGCCTGCGGGCGGAAGGGAGCCGGGTTCGGTTCCGGTCATAGGCACGGACCTTGGTTGCGGGCTCCTGGCCCTGGTCGGGGTGCGTGTGGGAGGCGACCATCCATGTGTCTCTCTCACACATGTTTCTCTCCGTCTCTCACTCTCCCTCTCCCTTTCTCTAAAAACCAACAGGAAGATGTCCTCGGGGGAGGATAAAAATGAAATAAAATAAAATAAAATAAACGGTCAGCTGGGAGCCAGCAGCCCCGGGGGTCACCTTGCCCTCCCTTTCCTTTCTGAGTGTGTGAGCGCGCGTGTGCATGTGTGTGCATGTGTGTGCATGTGTGTGTGCACGTGCGTGTGCATGTTTACCAGAGAGGAAGGAAGGTGCGCGCCCACGACTGCACATGCGTGTTCGTAGTCGCTCTCGTGGTCACAGCCGAAGACGGGGAAGCAGCCGGCGGCCGGGGACGGGTGGAGGGGCGTCTGAGCGTCGCCGGTTCGATTCCT
Organism: Pipistrellus hanaki; assembly: GCF_964339955.1. Taxonomy (NCBI): domain Eukaryota; kingdom Metazoa; phylum Chordata; class Mammalia; order Chiroptera; family Vespertilionidae; genus Pipistrellus; species Pipistrellus hanaki. The sequence continues at coordinate 969,219 of NC_140521.1, forward strand.
CGTCTGGCGCAGGCCCAGGGTTCCGCTCCCGTCCCCGGTGGGGCGGCTTGGGGGGCTCTGGATCCACGTCTCCCTCTCTCAGCAACGTTCCTCTCCCTCAAATCCCCAAAAGCATATGAAAGGAAGAAGAAGGTGGACGGGCAGAGAGGGCAGACGGGGCTGAGGACAGGCCGGGGGCACCGGGACCGGTGAGGAGGCCGGAGCCCCGAGGGGAAGCCCAGGCCTCTGCAGCTCCCCCAGGCCCCGCGGGGTCTCCTTCCCTCCGGAGCCCAGGCCGGCTCGCACCGCAGGGCCTTTGCACAGGCTCCTGCCTCCCGCCCGCACAGACAGCAGGTGTGTGGCTCCAACCCCAGGTGAGGTGAACGGAAGGACGGCCGCGGTGCGGTTCCCTTTCCGTGAAATGGTTCCACTTGTTTATATATATATTTTATAATATATATTTTATTGATTTTTTACAGAGAGGAAGAGAGAGGGATGCAGAGTAAGAAACATCGATGAGAGAGAATCATCCATCAGCTGCCTCCTGCACCCCCCCCACTGGGGATGTGCCCGCAACCAATGACATGCCCTTGGCCAGAATCGAACCCGGGACCCCCCAGTCCGCAGGCCGGCGCTCTATCCACTGAGCCACACCGGTCTCGGCTCCCCTTGTTATATTTTTGTCAATGATCTGAAGGTCCCTGGTTTGACCCCGGGTTTCAGCACCACCGAGATAGATTAAATGGAGGAGGGCTGGAGACCGGGGTGGCAGGACACACACGGCTTTATTGGAGGGAAGAGTGCCCCTGCCGGCTGCTTCCACGGAGCGGGCGGGAGAGAGCGAGGGCCGGGGGACAGGCACCTTTAAGGATAGGGGCGGGGCTTAGGGCGCTCAGCACACGCTGATTGATTAGGGACTGAGGGTCTTAGGAATGGGGGCTTAGGGCATTTGGCAGGTGCTGTCGGTGGTTCAGAGCTCAGGAATGTCTGGCCACAGGTGGGGTTTACGTCTGTCCATCAAGTGGAGGAAGGGAGGATCTGTCAGTCAAGTGTGCTTTTATTGATTTTTAGAGAGAGGGGAAGTGGAGGGAGAGAGAGAAACATCCATGAGGAGAGAGAATCATGGACCGGCTGCCTCCTGCACGCCCCCCACTGGGGATGGAGCCCGCAACCCAGGCCTGTGCCCAGACCAGGATCAAAGCGGTGACCGCTGCATAATATATATATTGAATATCCTTTTATTGATGTCAGAGAGGAAGGGGGAGGGAGAGAGAGAAACATCCATGAGGACAGAGCATCATGGATCGGCGGCCTCCTGCATGCCCCCCACTGGGGATGGAGCCCACAACCCGGGCCTGTGCCCTGACCAGGAATCAAACCCGGACCTCCTGGTTCCTAGGTCAGCGCTCACCACTGAGCCATGCAGGCCGGGTGCTCCCCTGGGATTTAAGAGAGAGATCCCCTGGGATTTAAATCCCACACGTGGCCCGAGCCCACACTCGCTGGGATGCCCGCTGGGTGAGGGGAGGGGGTGGTCCAAGGTTCAGCATCTCAGAGCCAGGCTGCTGGGCGCTGGGTCCTGGGCATCGGCGTGTGTCCTCAGAGCCGGCGTCCCCGCCCCTGGGGCCGGGGGGCAGCTGGGGGGCAGCCGGGGGGCAGCCGGGGGGCAGCCGGGGGCAGGGGCGGCGGGCGCGGGTGACTCAGTTCCTGCTGGGAAGGGGAACTGGGCGTCTGCCGGCCTCTGTCCCCTGCGCTGCCCCCGGCTCGCAGACCCGCCCTGCTGTGCGGAAGCGCTTGCGTCAGGCCTGCCCGCGGCCGGGGGCATCTCAAGTTCAGGTTCTGGTTCTCCCCGAAACCCGGACCCAGAGCCCTGACCCCGAGGGCCCCCTCCCTCCGGCCGGCTCTCCGGAGCCCGGGGGGGCGGGGTCAGCCCTGGGCCACGGGGCGGAGCAGGGGCTGTGCCTTCTGGCTCTTTTTCCTTTTATTATTTTTAAAAACGTTTATTTGTACGGATGTCAGAGAGGACGGAGAGGGAGGGAGAGAAACATCCATGAGGAGAGAGAATCACGGATGGGCTGCCTCCTGCACGCCCCACCCTGGGGACCGAGCCAGAAACCCAGGTCTGTGCCCCAGGCCTGGGCCCCCGGCCAGAATCGAACCCGGGACCCCTCCGCCCACAGGCCAGCGCTCTCCACGGGCTCCTGGAAGTGCCCAGCCAGGGGGCGGGGCGGGGCGGGGCGCTGGGGGGCGGGAGGTGCACAGGGGCCCTGGGGGAGGCAGGGTCCCAGCCCCAGCCAGGTTTTCCGGGGAAGTTCGGTCAGCGGGCACCTCCAGGAGGCCACACAGAGGGCGTGCCGGGAGCCGGTCATGTTTAATCACAGAGAGCTGTGGACGGGAGTCGGAGGGCTGATCGACCGTAATCGCTCTGCAGGGTCAGAGCTAATGAGGAGACGTTGGCAGTGAGGCAGCCCCGCCTGTCAGTCCTACATCACTGATGGGCTGTGATCGGAGGCTCCTGCCCGGCGGATACGGTGGATCCTATCATTTTAATCTCAATGAAGGGACGGGAAAGCCAGAGCCAGGCCTAGTCCTCCCCCGGGAGGTGGGCTCCCGCCTGGCCCCCGTTCCCCACGTTAATGCTTTTCTCCAGTCTCTTCTCGTTTGTGTGCGGCCTCCTCCAGAACCCGCACCCCGGACCGGAACCCTGAGCCACGGGGGGGCGTGAAAGGGGCTCCCACAAGGGGATGTGTGTGAGGCCTGGTGGCTCCGGGGAAGCCCAGGCTGGGAAGGGAGCTGACATTTGCCCCCCCTGCCCCTGGATCCAGCCATGCCTGAAGCTGGCTCTGCTCCTGAGGTTGCAGTTACTGGAGACAGCCCATCTGCCTTTGTTGCGTAAGCCGTTTGGATTTGCACCGGCTTGCAAGAAAGAGTCCTGACACGATCAGTTTTTCTTTTCTTTTTTTTTCATTCCAAGCAAGCTGCCGCTCTGATTCTGTCATTTCTCAGGTTTTCTCCCCCTTTAAGTTCAGGGAGAATGCTGAGCCAGCGGCAGGTGTGCGAGCAGCGAGCTGCCTGTGCTCCGTCTGGTGGGTCAGCATGATCTCAGCAGACGGGGGTGATGGGGACTCTGCCTGGGCCTGTGGGCCGACCGGGCCGGGCCCTGGCCTGGCCTGAGGTGGCCCGGAGCCGCGGAGCGGAGCCTGGTGGTTAGACGGTGGCTCTGGTCAGACAGAGGACGGCTGACAGGGCAGGGAAGCCGAGAAGGCCCAGGGCCGCCCTCGGAGAGGCCCGGATGGAGCCGGGCTGCGGGCTCAGGGCCCTCGGCTGGAGTCCCGCTCCCACCTCACCTCTCAGCTGTGCCCGCAGCCCCGCCTCTCCGTGCCTCAGTTCCCTCGCCTGGAAAATGGGGTGGCGCTGACACCGGTTCTCCTATAGGAGTGTCACTGGGACCAAGGGGTTAAATGCAGACACAGCCCAAGGACAGCACCGACCACCACGGGGCAAGAGCAGCTGCTGCCGCCCTGGCTGGGTGGCTCAGTGGATAGAGCGCCGGCCCGCAGACTGAAGAGTCATGGGTTCAATTCTGGTCAAGGGCACGTTTTGGGGGGGGCATGACCTAGGCCGCTGGTGTGAGCTTCCAGGGCTTGGGGCTTGGGGTGGCTGTGACTGCCAGGCGGCCGAGCCGGTGGAATGAAAACCTGCCTCCAGCTCGGAAGGCCCTGCTTGGGCGTGAATCCCACACGGAGGAGAACAGGCTGAGACACAGAGGAAGGCCGGTTCCTGTGACCTCGAGCGCCTGGATCCAGCTGAGCCTGAAGCCGGCCAGGCCACGTCAGCCGCGGAGCGAAGAATCCCCGTGTGGCCTCAGCCAGCTCGCACCGGGGCTCCGATTCCTGCTGCTGGCGTCCCGCTGGCCCCAGCGCGAACCTCAGAAGGGGCATGCTGGGCTTTTGTTTTTCTCGGGGGGGTGAAGGGGGAACCAAGCTCCTGTGGGCCTCACGTGCTCCCTTCCCACCCCCCACTCCCACTCCAGCCGAGCGCTGGGCGACGCATCCTGATGTACATTTACGGCGAATTAATTTAGACCGGTTAATAAACTGTAACATCCGCTTCTAAATCAAGCTCCGTCTTCCCTCAGCCAGGAGTCCCTGCCCGCCGGGGTGACTGGCTGCCGTGGCGATGGGCAAGGCCGATGCGATCAGGGGAGGGTTTTCCGGTGAGGTGCCGGAGCGGATGGGGGGGACACATTTATATCCTCCTGCCCGGAGGCTTCGGGGAGAGGGCGAGAGCGTCTGTCCCTCTCCAGTCCTTCTCCGGGGGTGCGTTTGCTGAGCGCCGACTGTGCGCACAGCCTCGGGCTGAGCACCGACTGTGTGCACAGCCTCGGAATGAGCGCCGACTGTATGCACAGCCTCGGGCTGGGCGCCAGCTGTGTGCACAGCCTCCGAATGAGCGCCGGCTGTGTGCACAGCCTTGGGCGTTGACACTCTCCATGGAGAGTCGGCAAGAAGAGGTTCGAGCCCGGCCAGTGTTGCTCAGTGGTTGAGCTTCGACCTATAAACCAGGAGGTCAGAGTTCGATTCCCGGTCAGGGCACAGGCCCGGGTTTCTGGGCTCGATCCCCAGGAGGGGGCGTGCAGGAGGCAGCGGGTCCATGATCCTCTCTCCTCAGGGATGTTTCTATCTCTCTCTCCCTCTCCCGTCCTCTCTGACATCAGTTAAAAGTTTTTAAAAGAAGAGGCCTGGGGCCTCTGCCGTAGCTGTGAGGGGCCCTCACCTCTGCCCCCTGAGGGCCCCCTCCCGTTGGGACGAGCCTTCCCTGGCCCCAGCCGGGCGCTCACAGGCTCCTTCCTTTGACCTTGAGCTTGGCCCTGAAGCACTTCCTGCTGACGAATCTGCAGGAGCAGGTTGCGGGGGGAGGAGGAGGGCGAGGGGGCGGTCACAGCCAGCCCAGACCCCGCGGCGAGGAGAGAGCGGGCAGGTGGGCCTCGGTCTGCCCCTCTGCCCCCGCCCCGCCGGCTGCAGCCGCCTCCGACGCCGCGGGTCAGGGAACACGGGCCCGCCCAGCAGCGGGCGGCATCATCACATCGGAATCCGTGGCCCGCGCCCCCGTCCCCGCCTTCGGGGAGAGCGGGTGCGGCCAGGACTCAGGGGGGCGGGGGTGTTTGACGTCAGCACCCAGGGCCTCTCCCCCAGCAAAGACCCATCCCTCCCGGTCCTGAGGCCCAGCCCCTCCGGGGGGCAGCCGACCTCCCTCAGCCCCGGCACCTGGCTGCTGACCCCCTGCCCCGAGGTCTCCGGGGACTGCCCTTCCCAGGAGGACACAGGAGGTCGCAGCCGGGCCCCACCCCGTGGGGGGCGTGCAGGCGGCAGCCCATCCGTGATGTCCTCCCTCCTCGGTGTCTATCTCCCTTCCTCTCGCTGCAAAAACAAATAAAACGGTTTGTAGCCGAAACCGGTTTGGCTCCGTGGATAGAGCGTCGCCCTGCAGACGGAAGGGTCCCGGGTTCGATTCCGGCCAAGGGCATGGGCCTTGGCTGCGGGCCCGTGCCCAGTGGGGGCTGTGCAGGCGGCGGCTGGTGGATGATTCTCTCTCGTCGGTGTCTGGCTCTCGGTGCCAGGCTGCAGCGCGGAGGAGGGAGCGTTGGCTGCAGTGTCACGGCCGCCGCCTCAGACTCCCCTCCCGTACTTCCTCCGCTGATAACCGATTCTCCCCACGCTGCTGCGTGCGGGCGGATAGATGTCACCGCACGGGTGACTCAGCTGCGGGGCCGGCCGCCGGCCTCAGCCAGCAGAGGGTCGGCCGGGGACAGGGACAGGGACAGGGACACGGACAGGGACAGACGGGCCTGCGGAGCCCAGCTGATCGTGATGTACCATCTCCCCAGCCCTCGGCGGGAGGCCCGGTGGGAGCCGACAGCACCCGGGCAGCAGGGCGGCCACCCCCTCCGCCAGCACCGGGGAGCTGCGGGGGGGTGTGAGGGGCTGCGGGGGCCTCTGCCCGGCTCGGGCGGCTCAGCGTCCAGTCCGCAGAGCAGGGGGAAGCTGGGATCTCGGTGCTGCAGGACACAAAGCAGATTTGGCGCCCTGGCCAGTGTGGCTCAGTGGTTACAGCGCCAGGCTGTGGCTAAGGGTCAGGCTGGATCCCCGGTCCCAGTTGGGGGGGGGGGCAGTGTGCAGAAGGCAGCCAATGGATGTGTCTCTCTCTGTCTCCTCCGCTCCAGGCTGCCCGTCCGCCCCGCCCGCCCTCCATGGATGGAGACATTGAGCCCAATTCATCGCCTTCAAGGGGCCCCTGTCTGAACCCGCGCCCCACGGTGAGGCGGCCAGCCGGCCTGGGGAGCACACTGGGCTCTTGTTCGGAGGCGGCAGCCTGCGGGGGCCAGCTGCAGGGCAGGCCCCGGGCCCGGGCTCGCTGCCCTCGGAGAGGGACCCAGGCTGCCTGGGGGGGCTCGCCTGGAGGGGCCGGTCCCCCGGGCCCGGTGTGGCCCCGCTCCGTCCACTTCTCCGCAGCCCCGGCCCGGCCCCTTCCTCCTCGGGGACTCGGAATGCACCCGCCGGCCTCATCCCCGTCGCAGGACGGGCCCTGGGACCCCGGGTCCGAAACAGGCTCTTCTCGCCCGGCCGGCGGCTCAGTGGTGAGCGTCCGCCTGTGAACCAGGAGGTCAGGGTTCGATTCCCGGCCAGGGCACAGGCCCGGGTCGCTGCTCAATCCCCAATAGGGGGCGTGCAGGAGGCAGCGGATCCATGATCCTCTCCCGTCATGGATGCTTCTCTCTCTCCCTCTCCCTTCCTCTCTGGATCCCGGCTTTGCGTCGGCTTCATTTATGTCAGACTCTGGGGACAGGCGGTGGGGGGAGGGCGGAGGTGGAGGGCAGAGGGGCGGCGGGTGGAGGGCAGAGGGGGAGGGGGAGGGCAAGGGCGGCGGGAGGAGGGCAGAGGGGCAGCAGGGGGAGGGCAGGGGCGGTGGGTGGAGGGCGGAGGGCAGGGGTGGTGGGTGGAGGGCAGAGGTGGCGGGCAGAGGCGGGCAGGGGCGGTGGGTGGAGGGCGGGGACCGGAGGCGAGGAGGACGGGTGGGGGCTCCTGCACCCGCCAGGAAGCTCACAGATGGGTCCCAGGACATGCCTGGAGGGGGCAGGAGCCGGGTCACTCCCTGGTGCTGCAGGGAGGGGGCAGTGGGGGGGAGAGGGGACGTTCTGCCCCCCCCAGCCCGCCCGCCACAGGCTGCCCCCCTCCCCGCCAGCACGCGGGTCCTCCATGGCGCCGGCCCCTCACTCCGCGGCCGAGCAGCTGTCCCCTCCGGCCGTGCCGCCCCCGCCCCCGCAGCGTCCCGGCTAACTGCCCGCGGCCCGGCCCGGAGCGGAGAGAGCGGCGGGGAGGGTCCCCGGGGCCGCCGGACGCCGGTGATGGAGACTTTTAATTCCCGCGCCCGGCGGCCGGTCCGTTTAAATCACGCTAACGGCGGTTAAAACGACGTCAGCTGACGCTGGCGGGTCCTCAGGCCGGTATCG